>NC_092159.1:1951362-2058862 GCF_045791955.1 Oncorhynchus clarkii lewisi | reverse complement strand
GGACAGTCAGTCTGTGAGGGTTAGGGTTAGGACAGTCAGTCTGTGAGGGTTAGGTCTAGGGTTAGGACAGTCAGTCTGTGAGGGTTAGGTCTAGGGTTAGGACAGTCAGTCTGTGAGGGTTAGGGTTAGGACAGTCAGTCTGTGAGGGTTAGGGTTAGGACAGTCAGTCTGTGAGGGTTAGGTCTAGGGTTAGGACAGTCAGTCTGTGAGGGTTAGGTCTAGGGTTAGGACAGTCAGTCTGTGAGGGTTAGGGCTAGGGTTAGGAAGGCCAGTCTGTGAGGGTTAGGGCTAGGTTAAGGACAGTCAGTCTGTGAGGGTTAGGGTTAGGACAGTCCGTCTGTGAGGGATTGGGTTATGGTTGGGACAGTCAGTCTGTGAGGGTTTGGGTTATGGTTAGGACAGTCAGTCTGTTAGGGTTAGGGTTAGGACAGTAAGTCTGTGAGGGTTAGGGTTAGGACAGTGAGTCTGTGAGGGTTAGGGTTATGGTTAGGACAGTCATTCTGTGAGGGTTAGGGTTAGGGTTGTTACAGTCAGTCTGTGAGGGTTAGGGTTAGGACAGTCAGTCTGTGAGGGTTAGGGCTGTGGTTAGAACAGTCAGTCTGTGAGGGATACAGTTAGGACAGTCCGTCTGTGAGGTATAGGGTTATGGTTAGGACAGTCAGTCTGTGAGGGTTAGGGTTAGGGTTAGGACAGTCAGTCTGTGAGGGTTAGGCTTATGGTTAGGACAGTCAGTCTATGAGGGTTATGGTTAGGACAGTCAGTCGTTGAGGGTTAGGGTTAGGACAGTCAGTCTTTGAGTGTTAGGACAGTCAGTCTGTGAGGGTTATGGTTAGTCGGTGAGGGTTAGGGTTGTGCCGGTCAGTCTGTGAGGGTTATGATTAGGACAGTCAGTCTGTGAGGGTTAGGGTTAGGACAGTCAGTCTGTGAGGGTTAGGGTTAGTACAGTCAGTCTGTGAGCGTTAGGGTTAGGACAGTCAATCTGTGAGGGTTAGGGCTAGGGTTAGGGTTATGGTTAGGACAGTCAGTCAGTGAGGGTTAGGGTTATGGTTAGGACAGTCAGTCTATGATGGTTAGGGTTATGGTTTGGACAGTCAGCCTATGAGGGTTAGGGTTATGGTTTGTACAATCAGTCTGTGAGGGCTAGCGTTATGGTTAGGACAGTTAATCAGTGAGGGTTAGGGTTATGGTTAGGACAGTCAGTCAGTGAGGGTTAGGGTTATGGTTAGGACAGTCAATCTGTGAGGGTTATGGTCATGACAGTCAGTCTGTGAGGGTTAGGGTTATGGTTAGGACAGTCAGTTTGTAAGGGTTAGGGTTATGGTTAGGACAGTCAGTCTGTGAGGGTTATGGTTAGGACAATCAGTCTGTGAGGATCTGGCTGTTTAAGGCTGAATTGAGTCCCTTATAATCTTGATGTTGTTTTAAAAAGGTTCCTCCTCTAAAAGTCAAAATGGTGTGAGATTTGATTTCAAGCCCTTTTAGCTTTCAACTAGACACTAATTACACAGGGAGATAAGACCACCACACTGTGTGTGTGTGTGTGTGTGTGTGTGTGTGTGTGTGTGTGTGACAACACTCCACTGTCCCCTGGAAGAGGTTCCATTAGGTGCTCTCCTCTCTCTTGTTGCCGGGCGCTACTGTACACTGTTGTGTTTGACCAACTCCTGCTCTCAAATATTGACACACACACACACACACACACACACACACACACACACACACACACACACACACACACACACACACACACACACACACACACACACACACACACACACACACACACACACACAAAGACACATAGAGCAGTGAAACAGCCTCACACTCCCTTATAAATACAGAGAATGCTGAGACAGACCCTGGAGTCACATTTAGACAGACCTACTGAGACAGACCTACTGAGACAGAGAGACACTGAGACAGAAACAATGAGACAGAGAAACAATGAGATAGAGAAACACTGAGACAGACAGACATTGAGACAGAGACACAGTGAGCAGCAGGAGACCTCTATCAGCCTGGAGAGAGAGCGGACCAGAGGACCCAGAAGACCAGGACCAGTCAGTCAGCTGGGACCCAGACCCTGAAGACCGGGAAGACCTATTAACCCTGACCCCGGACAAGAAGACCTAGACCAGAACCAGCTCAGGCAACTAGGACTACTCACTACAGCCCACTACAGCCCACAACAGCCCCAGGCCAACCCAGAACTGACCCAGTCCACTACAGCCCCAGAACCAGCCCAGAACCAGCCCAGGCCAGCAGACAGGACAGAGAGGTGAGGAGAGTATGGAGGGTTCAGAACGAACCAAAAATATGTCTTTAACCGCTCAGTTCTGATTGGTGTTCTGTCTCTGTCCTCAGTTCTGATTGGTGTTCTTTCTCTGGCCTCAGTTCTGATTGGTGTTCTGTCTCTGTCCTCAGTTCTGATTGGTGTTCTGTCTCTGTCCTCAGTTCTGATTGGTGTTCTGTCTCTGTCCTCAGTTCTGATTGGTGTTCTGTCTCTGTCCTCAGTTCTGATTGGTGTTCTGTCTCTGTCCTCAGTTCTTATTGGTGTTCTGTCTCTGTCCTCAGTTCTGATTGGTGTTCTGTCTCTGTCCTCAGTTCTGATTGGTGTTCTGTCTCTGTCCTCAGTTCTGATTGGTGTTCTGTATTTGTTCTCAGTTCTGATTAGGTGTTCTGTCTCTGTCCTCGGTTCTGATTGGTGTTCTGTCTTTAACCGCTCAGTTCTGATTGATGTTCTGTCTGATAATATTAATGTCAAGATGGCGGCAGGTGTCATCAGAACCTTCCGTCTCTCGGCCACTCCCTCCTGCTATCTACCCATAATCCTCCAACATTCCCTCATGGACGAGGAAGAAGAGGAGAGGGAGGAGGAGGAGGAGGAGGAAGAGGAAGAGGAAGAGGAAGAGGAGGTAAGTCCTTATAAC
Organism: Oncorhynchus clarkii lewisi; assembly: GCF_045791955.1. Lineage (NCBI taxonomy): Eukaryota > Metazoa > Chordata > Actinopteri > Salmoniformes > Salmonidae > Oncorhynchus > Oncorhynchus clarkii. The sequence goes on along the minus strand of NC_092159.1, from coordinate 2,055,932 downwards.
TCTTTTTAAACTTCTGACCTTTATCTCTGATCTTAAAGGTGTCGTATTGATTTGATTGTTGTTTGCAAATAAAATAAATGATTATTATTATTAATATTATTATTAGGACAGGGAGGAAGAGGAAGGTGATGAGGAGCAGGAAGCTTTCTCAAGCCCCGCCCCTTGCTCGTCAGATCTGACCAATCAGCTGCTTCGGTTTGCTGACACCATCAGCCGGGACGTCATGCGATATTTTGGCTGTCGCCACGACGACCCGGACGCCTGTGACATCTACAGCGACAATGACCGCATCTCCACAGCAACAAGCGGACGACGGCGTTACTATGATGACCTGGTTAGGATGGCAACAGGAAGCCCGGAGTCCGTGTCTAGGGCTGGCAATCACCAAGGACCGTGTGTTTCTGTTGCCGGGGGTGATGGAAGTCTGGGTCCGTTGGCCGAGTTGTTTGACTGTCGGATTGGGCCGAGCCAGGGACGATGTCGTCCAATGAACAAGAGACACCTCCCTCTCAGCTTCTGGAACGAGCCAATCCCCTGCCTCCCTGTGGGCACGCTCATTAGTGCTGACAATACACGCACACACCACAACACACACTCACATGACAACACAACCTCACACGACAACACACACACACACCCGGACTTCAGTGACCTGCTTGCTTACTGGGACCCCAATCCTGACCTCACTCACACACACACTGACCTCACACACACTGACCTCACACACATACAGACACCGATCTGACGGTGACACACTGAGTTCCGGCAGAAGTTCTGTTTAACATCATTGGACGGTTGTGTTGTAATTAGTGTTGCGTTGTAATTATGTTTTATTTATTTATCGATCAGGTTTGTCTCATTGAATCTGAATTGAAAGAAACATTTCAACTGTAAGGGGTGACGATGTATGTATGTATTTCTATATATATAAAACATATATATAGGGTTAGGGTTAGTAGTTTGATGAAACATTTCAACTGTAAGGGGTGACAATGTATGTACAGTGGGAAGAACAAGTATTTGATACACTGCCGATTTCGCAGGTTTTCCCTACTTACAAAGCATGTAGAGGTCTGTCATTTTTATCATAGGTACACTTCAACTGTGAGAGACGGAATCTAAAACAAAAATCCAGAAAATCACATTGTATGATTTTTAAGTAATTCATTTGCATTTTATTTTATAATTTTATTATTTATAGCACCCCTACACCATCACACCTCCTCCTCCATGCTTCGTGGGAACCACACATGCGGAGATCATCCGTTCAGTTCACCTACTCTGCGTCCCACAAAGACACAGAGGTTGGAACCAAAAATCTCAAATTTGGACTCGTCAGACCAAAGAACGTATTTCCACTGGTCTAATGTCCATTGCTCTTGTTTCTTGGCCCAAGCAAGTCTCTTCTTATCATTGGTGTCCTTTAGTTGTAGTTTCTTTGCAGCCATTCGACCATGAAGGCCTGATTCAAACAGTCTCCTCTGAACAGTTGATGTTGAGATGTGTCTGTTACTTGAACTCCGTGAAGCATTTATTTGGGCTGCAATTTCTGAGGCTGGTAACTCTAATGAAATGATCCTCTGCAGCAGAGGTAACTCTGAGTCTTCCTTTCCTGTGGCGGTCCTCATGAGAGCCAGTTTCATCATAGCAGAGGTAACTCTGAGTCTTCCTTTCCTGTGGCGGTCCTCATGAGAGCCAGTTTCATCATAGCAGAGGTAACTCTGAGTCTTCCTTTCCTGTGGCGGTCCTCATGAGAGCCAGTTTCATCATAGCAGAGGTAACTCTGAGTCTTCCTTTCCTGTGGCGGTCCTCATGAGAGACAGTTTCATCATAGCAGAGGTAACTCTGAGTCTTCCTTTCCTGTGGCGGTCCTCATGAGAGACAGTTTCATCATAGCAGAGGTAACTCTGAGTCTTCCTTTCCTGTGGCGGTCCTCATGAGAGCCAGTTTCATCATAGCAGAGGTAACTCTGGGTCTTCCTTTCCTGTGGCGGTCCTCATGAGAGCCAGTTTCATCATAGCAGAGGTAACTCTGAGTCTTCCTTTCCTGTGGCGGTCCTCATGAGAGCCAGTTTCATCATAGCAGAGGTAACTCTGAGTCTTCCTTTCCTGTGGCGGTCCTCATGAGAGCCAGTTTCATCATAGCAGAGGTAACTCTGGGTCTTCCTTTCCTATGGCGGTCCTCATGAGAGCCAGTTTCATCATATGATGGTTTTTGCGACTGCATTTGAAGAAATGTTCAAAGTTCTTGAAATGTTCCATATTGACTGACCTTCATGCCTTAAAGTAATGATGGACTGTCTTTTCTCTTTGCTTATTTGAGCTGATCTTGCCATAATATGGACTTGGTCTTTTACCAAATAGGGCTATCTTCTGTATACCACCCCTACCTTAAAGCATTAAGAGGGAAATAAATTCCTCAAATTAACTTTTAACAAGGCACACCTGTTAATTGAAATGCATTCCAGGTGACTACCTCATGAAGCTGGTTGAGAGAATGCCAAGAGTGTGCAAAGCTGCCATCAAGGCAAAGGATGGCTACATTGGAGAATCTAAAATATAAATATATTTTGATTTGTTTAACACTTTTTTGGTTACTACACAATTCTATATGTGTTATTTCAAACTTTTGATGTCTTCACAATTATTCTACAATGCAGAAAATAGTAAAAATAAAGAAAAATCCTTGAATGAGGAGGTGTGTCCAAACTTTTGACTGGTACTGTATATGTATGTGTTTGACTGGTACTGTATATGTATATGTATGTGTTTGACTGGTACTGTATATGTATGTGTTTGACTGGTACTGTATATGTATGTGTTTGACTGGTACTGTATATGTATGTGTTTGACTGGTACTGTATATGTATGTGTTTGACTGGTACTGTATATGTATGTGTTTGACTGGTACTGTATATGTATGTGTTTGTATTTATGTAACATGTATACATCATACAGTTAGTATTGTATTGTACTGTATACTGTTAGTATTGTATTGTACTGAATACAGTTAGTTTAGTATTTGTATTTGTATTTATTATGGATCTACATTAGCTCCTGCCAAATCATTCACAAGTAGCTACTCTTCCTGGGGTCCAGCAACATTAAGGCAGTTATATACATGGCATTATATTTCATAACACTTCACCCATGACATTTAGTGTGTTCCCTCAGGCCACTATCACATATTTACAATACAACATCCATGTGTACGTGTGTGTATAGTGCGTGTAGGCTTGTATGTGTAGGCTTGTATGTGTAGGGGCGGCAGGGTAGCCTAGTGGTTAGAGCGTTGGACTAGTAACCGGAAGGTTGTGAGTTCAAACCCCCGAGCTGACAAGGTACAAATCTGTCGTTCTGCCCCTGAACAGGCAGTTCAGTGAACAGGCAACCCACTGTTCCCAGGCCGTCATTGAAAATAAGAATTTGTTCTTAACTGACTTGCCTGGTTAAATAAAGGTAAAAAAATAAAATAAATTCTGTGTGTGTGTCTCTTCACAGTCCCCGCTGTTCCATAAGGTGTATTTTAAATCTGATTCTACTGCTGCATCAGTTATCTGATGTGGAATAGAGTTTCATGTAGTCATGGCTCTATGCAGTACTGTGCACCTCCCATAGTGTGTTCTTGACTTGTGGATTGAGAAGAGACCTTCGGTGGCATGTCTTGTGGGGTATGTATGGGTGACCACACGACTGAACAGTAGTCCAGGTACTGTCACGTTCTGACCTTAGTTCTTTTATCATGTCTTTGTTTTAGTATGGTCAGGGCGTGAGTTGGGGGGGTTGTCTATGTTCTTTTTTCTATAATTTGGGATTTCTGTGTTCGGCCTGGTATGGTTCTCAATCAGAGGCAGCTGTCAATTGTTGTCCCTGATTGAGAATCATACTTAGGTAGCCTGGTTTCACTTTTGAGTTGTGGGTGTTTATTTTCCGTGTAAGTGTTGGTGCCACACGGGACCGTTTCGGTTTGATTACTTCATGTTTATTGTTTTGTTCAGTGTTCATTATTCATTAAAAGCTATGAACACTTACTACGCTGCGCATTGGTCTTCCGATCCTTCATACTACTAGGACAGCCGTTACAGGTACGACATAACTAGAGCCTGTTGGACCTGCATTGTTGATAGTGTTGTTAAAAAAAGGCAGAGCAGTGCTTTATTATGGACAGACTTCGCCCTATCTTAGCTACTGTTGGGTTACTCCGGGTAGTTTAGTTCAACTTGTTCAATTTCCACATATTTATTACAATATTTAGTGAATGATTTGTCCCAAATACAATGCCTTTAGTTTTTGAAATATTTAGGACTAACTTATTTCTTGCCACCCATTCTGAAACTGCAGCTCTTTGTTAAGTGTTGCAGTGATTCAGTCACTGTAGTAGCTGACGTGTATAGTGTTGAGTCATCCGCATACATAGACTCACTGACTTTACTCAAGGCAAGTGGCATGTCATTAGTAAAGATTGAAAAATGTAAGGTGCCTAGACATATGCCCTGGGGAATTCCTGATTCTACCTGGATTATGTTGGAGACGCTTCCATATTATAATAGAGTCAGTGGATCTAGCTGGTCTGTCATAATATAATAGAGACAGTAGATCTAGCTGGTCTGTCATAATATAATAGAGACAGCGACAGTAGATCTAGCTGGTCTGTCATATTATAACGGAGACAGAGACTGTAGATTTAGCTGGTCTGTCATATTATAATAGAGACAGTAGATCGAGCTGGTCTGTCATAATACAATAGAGACAGTAGATCTAGCTGGTCTGTCATAATATAATAGAGACAGTAGATCTAGCTGGTCTGTCATAATATAATAGAGAAAGTAGATCCAGCTGGTCTGTCATAAAACAATAGAGACAGTAGATCTAGCGGGTCTGTCATATTATAATAGAGAGAGTAGATCTAGCTGGTCTGTCATAATGCAATAGAGACAGTAGATCTAGCTGCTCTGTCATAATATAATAGAGACAGTAGATATAGCTGGTCTGTCATATTATAATAGAGACAGTAGATCTAGCTGGTCTGTCATAATACAATAGAGACAGTAGATCTAGCTGGTCTGTCATAATATAATAGAGACTGTAGACCTAGCTGGTCTGTCATAATATAATAGAGACAGTAGATCTAGCTGGTCTGTCATAATATAATAGAGAGAGTAGATCTAGCTGGAATGTCACATTATAATGGAGACAGTAGATCTAGCTGGTCTGTCATAATATAATAGAGACAGTAGAACTAGCTGGTCTGTCATAATATAATAGAGACAGAGACAGTAGATCTAGCTGGTCTGTCATATTATAACGGAGACAGAGACAGTAGATCTAGCTGGTCTGTCATATTATAATAGAGACAGTAGATCGAGCTGGTCTGTCATAATACAATAGAGACAGTAGATCTAGCTGGTCTGTCATATTATAATGGAGACAGAGACAGTAGATCGAGCTGGTCTGTCATAATACAATAGAGACAGTAGATCTAGCTGGTCTGTCATAATACAATAGAGAGGGTAGATCTAGCTGGTCTGTCATAATATAATAGAGACAGTAGATATAGCTGGTCTGTCATATTATAATAGAGACAGTAGATCTAGCTGGTCTGTCATAATATAATAGAGAAAGTAGATCTAGCTTGTATGTCATATTATAATAGAGACAGTGGATCTAGCTGGTCTGTCATAATATAATAGAGACAGTAGATCTAGCTGGTCTGTCATAATATAATAGAGACAGACACAGTAGATCTAGCTGGTCTGTCATATTATAACGGAGACAGAGACAGTAGATCTAGCTGGTCTGTCATGATGCAATAGAGACAGTAGATCTAGCTGGTCTGTCATAATACAATAGAGACAGTAGATATAGCTGGTCTGTCAAATTATAATGGAGACAGAGACAGTAGATCTAGCTGGTCTGTCATAATATAATAGAGACAGTAGATCTAGCTGGTATGTCATATTATAATAGAGTCAGTGGATCTAGCTGGTCTGTCATAATATAATAGAGACAGTAGATCTAGCTGGTCTGTCATAATATAATAGAGACAGAGACAGTAGAACTAGCTGGTCTGTCATATTATAACGGAGACAGAGACAGTAGATCTAGCTGGTCTGTCATATTATAATAGAGACAGTAGATCGAGCTGGTCTGTCATAATACAAGCTGGTCTGTCATAATGGAATAGAGACAGTAGATCTAGCTAGAGCAGGTCTAGCTGGTCTGTAATAGAGATCTAGCTGGTCTGTCATAATATAATAGAGACAGTAGATCTAGCTGGTCTGTCATAATATAATAGAGAAAGTAGATCCAGCTGGTCTGTCATAAAACAATAGAGACAGTAGATCTAGCTGGTCTGTCATATTATAACAGAGAGAGTAGATCTAGCTGGTCTGTCATAATGGAATAGAGACAGTAGATCTAGCTACTCTGTCATAATATAATAGAGACAGCAGGTCTAGCTGGTCTGTCATAATATAATAGAGACAGTAGATCTAGCTGGTCTGTCATAATATAATAGAGACAGTAGATCTAGCTGGTATGTCATATTATAATAGAGACAGCAGATCTAGCTGGTCTGTCATAATATAATAGAGACAGTAGATCTAGCTGGTCTGTCATAATATAATAGAGACAGAGACAGTAGATATAGCTGGTCTGTCATATTATAATGGAGACAGAGACAGTAGATCTAGCTAGTCTGTCATATTATAATAGAGACTGTAGACCTAGCTGGTCTGTCATAATATAATAGAGACAGTAGATCTAGCTGCTCTGTCATAATATAATAGAGAGAGTAGATCTAGCTGGAATGTCATAATATAATAGAGACAGTAGATCTAGCTGGTCTGTCATAATACAATCATAATACAATAGAGACAGTAGATCTAGCATAATATAATAGAGACAGAGACAGTAGATCTAGCTGTCTGTCATATTATAATGGAGACAGAGACAGTAGATCTAGCTAGTCTGTCATATTATAATAGAGACAGCAGATCTAGCTGGTCTGTCATAATATAATAGAGACAGTAGATCTTGCTGGTCTGTCATAATATAATAGAGACAGAGACAGTAGATCTAGCTGGTCTGTCATATTATAATGGAGACAGAGACAGTAGATCTAGCTAGTCTGTCATATTATAATAGAGATAGTAGATCGAGCTGGTCTGTCATAATGCAATAGAGGCAGTAGATCTAGCTGCTCTGTCATAATATCATAGAGACAGTAGATCTAGCTGGTCTGTCATAATACAATAGAGACAGTAGATATAGCTGGTCTGTCATATTATAATGGAGACAGAGACAGTAGATCTAGCTGGTCTGTCTTAATATAATAGAGACAGTAGATCCAGCTGGTATGTCATATTATAATAGAGCAAGTGGATCTAGCTGGTCTGTCATAATATAATAGAGACAGTAGATCCAGCTGGTCTGTCATAATATAATAGAGACAGAGACAGTAGATCTAGCTGGTCTGTCATATTATAACGGAGACAGAGACTGTAGATCTAGCTGGTCTGTCATATTATAATAGAGACAGTAGCTCTAGCTGGTCTGTCATAATATAATAGAGAAAGTAGATCCAGCTGGTCTGTCATAAAACAATAGAGACAGTAGATCTAGCTGGTCTGTCATATTATAATAGAGATAGTAGATCTAGCTGGTCTGTCATAATACAATAGAGACAGTAGATATAGCTGGTCTGTCATATTATAATGGAGACAGAGACAGTAGATCTAGCTGGTCTGTCTTAATATAATAGAGACAGTAGATCCAGCTGGTATGTCATATTATAATAGAGCAAGTGGATCTAGCTGGTCTGTCATAATATAATAGAGACAGTAGATCCAGCTGGTCTGTCATAATATAATAGAGACAGAGACAGTAGATCTAGCTGGTCTGTCATATTATAACGGAGACAGAGACTGTAGATCTAGCTGGTCTGTCATATTATAATAGAGACAGTAGCTCTAGCTGGTCTGTCATAATATAATAGAGAAAGTAGATCCAGCTGGTCTGTCATAAAACAATAGAGACAGTAGATCTAGCTGGTCTGTCATATTATAATAGAGAGAGTAGATCTAGCTGGTCTGTCATAATGCAATAGAGACAGTAGATCTAGCTGCTCTGTCATAATATAATAGAGACAGTAGATCCAGCTGGTCTGTCATATTATAATAGAGACAGTAGATCTAGCTGGTCTGTCATAATACAATAGAGACAGTAGATCTAGCTGGTCTGTCATAATATAATAGAGACTGTAGACCTAGCTGGTCTGTCATAATATAATAGAGAGAGTAGATCTAGCTGGAATGTCATATTATAATGGAGACAGTAGATCTAGCTGGTCTGTCATAATATAATAGAGACAGTAGAACTATCTGGTCTGTCATAATATAATAGAGACAGAGGCAGTAGATATAGCAGGTCTGTCATATTATAATGGAGACAGAGACAGTAGATCGAGCTGGTCTGTCATAATACAATAGAGACAGTAGATCTAGCTGGTCTGTCATAATACAATAGAGAGGGTAGATCTAGCTGGTCTGTCATATTATAATAGAGACAGTAGATCATGCTGGTCTGTCATAATACAATAGAGACAGTAGATCTAGCTGGTCTGTCATAATATAATAGAGACAGTAGATCTAGCTGGTCTGTCATAATATAATAGAGACAGAGACAGTAGATCTAGCTGGTCTGTCATATTATAACGGAGACAGAGACTGTAGATTTAGCTGGTCTGTCATATTATAATAGAGACAGTAGATCGAGCTGGTCTGTCATAATACAATAGAGACAGTAGATCTAGCTGGTCTGTCATAATATAATAGAGACAGTAGATCTAGCTGGTCTGTCATAATATAATAGAGAAAGTAGATCCAGCTGGTCTGTCATAAAACAACAGAGACAGTAGATCTAGCGGGTCTGTCATATTATAATAGAGAGAGTAGATCTAGCTGGTCTGTCATAATGCAATAGAGACAGTAGATCTAGCTGCTCTGTCATAATATAATAGAGACAGTAGATATAGCTGGTCTGTCATATTATAATAGAGACAGTAGATCTAGCTGGTCTGTCATAATACAATAGAGACAGTAGATCTAGCTGGTCTGTCATAATATAATAGAGACTGTAGACCTAGCTGGTCTGTCATAATATAATAGAGACAGTAGATCTAGCTGGTCTGTCATAATATAATAGAGAGAGTAGATCTAGCTGGAATGTCACATTATAATGGAGACAGTAGATCTAGCTGGTCTGTCATAATATAATAGAGACAGTAGAACTAGCTGGTCTGTCATAATATAATAGAGACAGAGGCAGTAGATATAGCTGGTCTGTCATATTATAATGGAGACAGAGACAGTAGATCGAGCTGGTCTGTCATAATACAATAGAGACAGTAGATCTAGCTGGTCTGTCATAATACAATAGAGAGGGTAGATCTAGCTGGTCTGTCATAATATAATAGAGACAGTAGATATAGCTGGTCTGTCATATTATAATAGAGACAGTAGATCATGCTGGTCTGTCATAATACAATAGAGACAGTAGATCTAGCTGGTCTGTCATAATATAATAGAGAAAGTAGATCTAGCTTGTATGTCATATTATAATAGAGACATTGGATCTAGCTGGTCTGGCATAATATAATAGAGACAGTAGATCTAGCTGGTCTGTCATAATATAATAGAGACAGAGACAGTAGATCTAGCTGGTCTGTCATATTATAACGGAGACAGAGACAGTAGATCTAGCTGGTCTGTCATGATGCAATAGAGACAGTAGATCTAGCTGGTCTGTCATAATACAATAGAGACAGTAGATATAGCTGGTCTGTCAAATTATAATGGAGACAGAGACAGTAGATCTAGCTGGTCTGTCATAATATAATAGAGACAGTAGATCTAGCTGGTATGTCATATTATAATAGAGTCAGTGGATCTAGCTGGTCTGTCATAATATAATAGAGACAGTAGATCTAGCTGGTCTGTCATAATATAATAGAGACAGAGACAGTAGATCTAGCTGGTCTGTCATATTATAACGGAGACAGAGACAGTAGATCTAGCTGGTCTGTCATATTATAATAGAGACAGTAGATCGAGCTGGTCTGTCATAATACAATAGAGACAGTAGATCTAGCTGGTCTGTCATAATATAATAGAGACAGTAGATCTAGCTGGTCTGTCATAATATAATAGAGAAAGTAGATCCAGCTGGTCTGTCATAAAACAATAGAGACAGTAGATCTAGCTGGTCTGTCATATTATAATAGAGAGAGTAGATCTAGCTGGTCTGTCATAATGCAATAGAGACAGTAGATCTAGCTGCTCTGTCATAATATAATAGAGACAGTAGATCCAGCTGGTCTGTCATATTATAATAGAGACAGTAGATCTAGCTGGTCTGTCATAATACAATAGAGACAGTAGATCTAGCTGGTCTGTCATAATATAATAGAGACTGTAGACCTAGCTGGTCTGTCATAATATAATAGAGAGAGTAGATCTAGCTGGAATGTCATATTATAATGGAGACAGTAGATCTAGCTGGTCTGTCATAATATAATAGAGACAGTAGAACTATCTGGTCTGTCATAATATAATAGAGAAAGTAGATCCAGCTGGTCTGTCATAAAACAACAGAGACAGTAGATCTAGCGGGTCTGTCATATTATAATAGAGAGAGTAGATCTAGCTGGTCTGTCATAATGCAATAGAGACAGTAGATCTAGCTGCTCTGTCATAATATAATAGAGACAGTAGATATAGCTGGTCTGTCATATTATAATAGAGACAGTAGATCTAGCTGGTCTGTCATAATACAATAGAGACAGTAGATCTAGCTGGTCTGTCATAATATAATAGAGACTGTAGACCTAGCTGGTCTGTCATAATATAATAGAGACAGTAGATCTAGCTGGTCTGTCATAATATAATAGAGAGAGTAGATCTAGCTGGAATGTCACATTATAATGGAGACAGTAGATCTAGCTGGTCTGTCATAATATAATAGAGACAGTAGAACTAGCTGGTCTGTCATAATATAATAGAGACAGAGGCAGTAGATATAGCTGGTCTGTCATATTATAATGGAGACAGAGACAGTAGATCGAGCTGGTCTGTCATAATACAATAGAGACAGTAGATCTAGCTGGTCTGTCATAATACAATAGAGAGGGTAGATCTAGCTGGTCTGTCATAATATAATAGAGACAGTAGATATAGCTGGTCTGTCATATTATAATAGAGACAGTAGATCATGCTGGTCTGTCATAATACAATAGAGACAGTAGATCTAGCTGGTCTGTCATAATATAATAGAGAAAGTAGATCTAGCTTGTATGTCATATTATAATAGAGACATTGGATCTAGCTGGTCTGTCATAATATAATAGAGACAGTAGATCTAGCTGGTCTGTCATAATATAATAGAGACAGAGACAGTAGATCTAGCTGGTCTGTCATATTATAACGGAGACAGAGACAGTAGATCTAGCTGGTCTGTCATGATGCAATAGAGACAGTAGATCTAGCTGGTCTGTCATAATACAATAGAGACAGTAGATATAGCTGGTCTGTCAAATTATAATGGAGACAGAGACAGTAGATCTAGCTGGTCTGTCATAATATAATAGAGACAGTAGATCTAGCTGGTATGTCATATTATAATAGAGTCAGTGGATCTAGCTGGTCTGTCATAATATAATAGAGACAGTAGATCTAGCTGGTCTGTCATAATATAATAGAGACAGAGACAGTAGATCTAGCTGGTCTGTCATATTATAACGGAGACAGAGACTGTAGATCTAGCTGGTCTGTCATATTATAATAGAGACAGTAGCTCTAGCTGGTCTGTCATAATATAATAGAGAAAGTAGATCCAGCTGGTCTGTCATAAAACAATAGAGACAGTAGATCTAGCTGGTCTGTCATAATACAATAGAGACAGTAGATATAGCTGGTCTGTCATATTATAATGGAGACAGAGACAGTAGATCTAGCTGGTCTGTCATAATACAATAGAGACAGTAGATCTAGCTGGTCTGTCATAATATAATAGAGACAGTAGATCTAGCTGGTCTGTCATAATATAATAGAGAAAGTAGATCCAGCTGGTCTGTCATAAAACAATAGAGACAGTAGATCGAGCTGGTCTGTCATATTATAATAGAGAGAGTAGATCTAGCTGGTCTGTCATAGTGCAATAGAGACAGTAGATCTAGCTGCTCTGTCATAATATAATAGAGACAGTAGATCCAGCTGGTCTGTCATATTATAATAGAGACAGTAGATCTAGCTGGTCTGTCATAATACAATAGAGACAGTAGATCTAGCTGGTCTGTCATAATATAATAGAGACTGTAGACCTAGCTGGTCTGTCATAATATAATAGAGAGAGTAGATCTAGCTGGAATGTCATATTATAATGGAGACAGTAGATCTAGCTGGTCTGTCATAATATAATAGAGACAGTAGAACTATCTGGTCTGTCATAATATAATAGAGACAGAGGCAGTAGATATAGCAGGTCTGTCATATTATAATGGAGACAAAGACAGTAGATCGAGCTGGTCTGTCATAATACAATAGAGACAGTAGATCTAGCTGGTCTGTCATAATACAATAGAGAGGGCAGATCTAGCTGGTCTGTCATAATATAATAGAGACAGTAGATATAGCTGGTCTGTCATATTATAATAGAGACAGTAGATCATGCTGGTCTGTCATAATACAATAGAGACAGTAGATCTAGCTGGTCTGTCATAATATAATAGAGACAGAGACAGTAGATCTAGCTGGTCTGTCATAATGCAATAGAGACAGTAGATCTAGCTGGTCTGTCATAATATAATAGAGACAGTAGATCTAGCTGGTATGTCATATTATAATAGAGTCAGTAGATCTAGCTGGTATGTCATATTATAATAGAGTCAGTGGATCTAGCTGGTCTGTCATAATATAATAGAGACAGTAGATCTAGCTGGTCTGTCATAATATAATAGAGACAGTAGATCTAGCTGGTATGTCATATTATAATAGAGTTAGTGGATCTAGCTGGTCTGTCATAATATAATAGAGACAGTAGATCTAGCTTTTCTGTCATATTATAACGGAGACAGAGACTGTAGATCTAGCTGGTCTGTCATATTATAATAGAGACAGTAGATCGAGCTGGTCTGTCATAATACAATAGAGACAGTAGATCTAGCTGGTCTGTCATAATATAATAGAGACAGAGACAGTAGATCTAGCTGGTCTGTCATATTATAACGGAGACAGAGACAGTAGATCTAGCTGGTCTGTCATATTATAATAGAGACAGTAGATCTAGCTGGTCTGTCATAATACAATAGAGACAGTAGATCTAGCTGGTCTGTCATAATATAATAGAGACAGCAGATCTAGCTGGTCTGTCATAATATAATAGAGACAGTAGATCTAGCTGGTATGTCATATTATAATAGAGACAGCAGATCTAGCTGGTCTGTCATAATATAACAGAGACAGTAGATCTAGCTGGTCTGTCATAATATAATAGAGACAGAGACAGTAGATAAAGCTGGTCTGTCATATTATAATGGAGACAGAGACAGTAGATCTAGCTAGTCTGTCATATTATAATAGAGACAGTAGATCGAGCTGGTCTGTCATAATGCAATAGAGACAGTAGATCTAGCTGCTCTGTCATAATATAATAGAGACAGCAGATCTAGCTGGTCTGTCATAATATAATAGAGACAGTACATCTAGCTGGTCTGTCATAATACAATAGAGACAGTAGATCTAGCTGGTATGTCATATTATAATAGAGACAACAGATCTAGCTGGTCTGTCATAATATAATAGAGACAGTAGATCTAGCTGGTCTGTCATAATATAATAGAGACAGTAGATCTAGCTGGTATGTCATATTATAATAGAGTCAGTGGATCTAGCTGGTCTGTCATAATATAATAGAGACAGTAGATCTAGCTGGTCTGTCATAATATAATAGAGACAGTAGATCTAGCTGGTATGTCATATTATAATAGAGTCAGTGGATCTAGCTGGTCTGTCATAATATAATAGAGACAGTAGATCTAGCTGGTCTGTCATAATATGATAGAGACATAGACAGTAGATCTAGCTTTTCCGTCATATTATAACGGAGACAGAGACTGTAGATCTAGCTGGTCTGTCATATTATAATATAGACAGTAGATCGAGCTGGTCTGTCATAATACAATAGAGACAGTAGATCTAGCTGGTCTGTCATAATATAATAGAGACAGAGACAGTAGATCTAGCTGGTCTGTCATATTATAACGGAGACAGAGACAGTAGATCTAGCTGGTCTGTCATATTATAATAGAGACAGTAGATCTAGCTGGTCTGTCATAATACAATAGAGACAGTAGATCTAGCTGGTCTGTCATAATATAATAGAGACAGCAGATCTAGCTGGTCTGTCATAATATAATAGAGACAGTAGATCTAGCTGGTATGTCATATTATAATAGAGACAGCAGATCTAGCTGGTCTGTCATAATATAATAGAGACAGTAGATCTAGCTGGTCTGTCATAATATAATAGAGACAGAGACAGTAGATAAAGCTGGTCTGTCATATTATAATGGAGACAGAGACAGTAGATCTAGCTAGTCTGTCATATTATAATAGAGACAGTAGATCGAGCTGGTCTGTCATAATGCAATAGAGACAGTAGATCTAGCTGCTCTGTCATAATATAATAGAGACAGCAGATCTAGCTGGTCTGTCATAATATAATAGAGACAGTACATCTAGCTGGTCTGTCATAATACAATAGAGACAGTAGATCTAGCTGGTATGTCATATTATAATAGAGACAGCAGATCTAGCTGGTCTGTCATAATATAATAGAGACAGTAGATCGAGCTGGTCTGTCATAATACAATAGATCTAGCTGGTCTGTCATAATATAATAGAGACAGAGACAGTAGATCTAGCTGGTCTGTCATATTATAACGGAGACAGAGACAGTAGATCTAGCTGGTCTGTCATATTATAATAGAGACAGTAGATCTAGCTGGTCTGTCATAATACAATAGAGACAGTAGATCTAGCTGGTCTGTCATAATATAATAGAGACATAGACAGTAGATCTAGCTTTTCTGTCATATTATAACGGAGACAGAGACTGTAGATCTAGCTGGTCTGTCATATTATAATAGAGACAGTAGATCGAGCTGGTCTGTCATAATACAATAGAGACAGTAGATCTAGCTGGTCTGTCATAATATAATAGAGACAGAGACAGTAGATCTAGCTGGTCTGTCATATTATAACGGAGACAGAGACAGTAGATCTAGCTGGTCTGTCATATTATAATAGAGACAGTAGATCTAGCTGGTCTGTCATAATACAATAGAGACAGTAGATCTAGCTGGTCTGTCATAATATAATAGAGACAGCAGATCTAGCTGGTCTGTCATAATATAATAGAGACAGTAGATCTAGCTGGTATGTCATATTATAATAGAGACAGCAGATCTAGCTGGTCTGTCATAATATAATAGAGACAGTAGATCTAGCTGGTCTGTCATAATATAATAGAGACAGAGACAGTAGATAAAGCTGGTCTGTCATATTATAATGGAGACAGAGACAGTAGATCTAGCTAGTCTGTCATATTATAATAGAGACAGTAGATCGAGCTGGTCTGTCATAATGCAATAGAGACAGTAGATCTAGCTGCTCTGTCATAATATAATAGAGACAGCAGATCTAGCTGGTCTGTCATAATATAATAGAGACAGTACATCTAGCTGGTCTGTCATAATACAATAGAGACAGTAGATCTAGCTGGTATGTCATATTATAATAGAGACAGCAGATCTAGCTGGTCTGTCATAATATAATAGAGACAGTAGATCTAGCTGGTCTGTCATAATATAATAGAGACAGAGACAGTAGATCTAGCTGGTCTGTCATATTATAATGGAGACAGAGACAGTAGATCTAGCTGGTCTGTCATATTATAACGGAGACAGAGAATGTAGATCTAGCTGGTCTGTCATATTATAATAGAGACAGTAGATCGAGCTGGTCTGTCATAATACAATAGAGACAGTAGATCTAGCTGGTCTGTCATATTATAATAGAGACAGAGACAGTAGATCTAGCTGGTCTGTCATATTATAACGGAGACAGAGAATGTAGATCTAGCTGGTCTGTCATATTATAATAGAGACAGTAGATCGAGCTGGTCTGTCATAATACAATAGAGACAGTAGATCTAGCTGGTCTGTCATATTATAATAGAGAGAGTAGATCTAGCTGGTCTGTCATAATGCAATAGAGACAGTAGATCTAGCTGCTCTGTCATAATATAATAGAGACAGTAGATATAGCTGGTCTGTCATATTATAATAGACACAGTAGATCTAGCTGGTCTGTCATAATACAATAGAGACAGTAGATCTAGCTGGTCTGTCATAATATAATAGAGACTGTAGACCTAGCTGGTCTGTCATAATATAATAGAGACAGTAGATCTAGCTGGAATGTCATATTATAATGGAGACAGTAGATCTAGCTGGTCTGTCATAATATAATAGAGACAGTAGAACTAGCTGGTCTGTCATAATATAATAGAGACAGAGGCAGTAGATATAGCTGGTCTGTCATATTATAATGGAGACAGAGACAGTAGATCGAGCTGGTCTGTCATAATACAATAGAGACAGTAGATCGAGCTGGTCTGTCATAATACAATAGAGACAGTAGATCTAGCTGGTCTGTCATAATATAATAGAGACAGTAGATCTAGCTGGTCTGTCATAATATAATAGAGAAAGTAGATCCAGCTGGTCTGTCATAAAACAATAGAGACAGTAGATCTAGCTGGTCTGTCATATTATAACAGAGAGAGTAGATCTAGCTGGTCTGTCATAATGGAATAGAGACAGTAGATCTAGCTACTCTGTCATAATATAATAGAGACAGCAGGTCTAGCTGGTCTGTCATAATATAATAGAGACAGTAGATCTAGCTGGTCTGTCATAATATAATATAGACAGTAGATCTAGCTGGTATGTCATATTATAATAGAGACAGCAGATCTAGCTGGTCTGTCATAATATAATAGAGACAGTAGATCTAGCTGGTCTGTCATAATATATTTGAGACAGAGACAGTAGATATAGCTGGTCTGTCATATTATAATGGAGACAGAGACAGTAGATCTAGCTAGTCTGTCATATTATAATAGAGACAGTAGATCGAGCTGGTCTGTCATAATGCAATAGAGACAGTAGATCTAGCTGCTCTGTCATAATATAATAGAGACAGCAGATCTAGCTGGTCTGTCATAATATAATAGAGACAGTAGATCTAGCTGGTCTGTCATAATACAATAGAGACAGTAGATCTAGCTTGTATGTCATATTATAATAGAGACAGCAGATCTAGCTGGTCTGTCATAATATAATAGAGACAGTAGATCTTGCTGGTCTGTCATAATATAATAGAGACAGAGACAGTAGATCTAGCTGGTCTGTCATATTATAATGGAGACAGAGACAGTAGATCTAGCTAGTCTGTCATATTACAATAGAGACAGTAGATCGAGCTGGTCTGTCATAATGCAATAGAGGCAGTAGATCTAGCTGCTCTGTCATAATATCATAGAGACAGTAGATCTAGCTGGTCTGTCATAATACAATAGAGACAGTAGATATAGCTGGTCTGTCATATTATAATGGAGACAGAGACAGTAGTTCTAGCTGGTCTGTCTTAATATAATAGAGACAGTAGATCCAGCTGGTATGTCATATTATAATAGAGTCAGTGGATCTAGCTGGTCTGTCATAATATAATAGAGACAGTAGATCTAGCTGGTCTGTCATAATATAATAGAGACAGAGACAGTAGATCTAGCTGGTCTGTCATATTATAACGGAGACAGAGACTGTAGATCTAGCTGGTCTGTCATATTATAATAGAGACAGTAGATCGAGCTGGTCTGTCATAATACAATAGAGACAGTAGATCTAGCTGGTCTGTCATAATATAATAGAGGCAGTAGATCTAGCTGGTCTGTCATAATATAATAGAGAAAGTAGATCCAGCTGGTCTGTCATAAAACAATAGAGACAGTAGATCTAGCTGGTCTGTCATATTATAATAGAGAGAGTAGATCTAGCTGGTCTGTCATAATGCAATAGAGACAGTAGATCTACCTGCTCTGTCATAATATAATAGAGACAGTAGATCCAGCTGGTCTGTCATATTATATCAGAGACAGTAGATCTAGCTGGTCTGTCATAATACAATAGAGACAATAGATCTAGCTGGTCTGTCATAATATAATAGAGACTGTAGACCTAGCTGGTCTGTCATAATATAA
Source organism: Oncorhynchus clarkii lewisi (assembly GCF_045791955.1). Lineage (NCBI taxonomy): Eukaryota > Metazoa > Chordata > Actinopteri > Salmoniformes > Salmonidae > Oncorhynchus > Oncorhynchus clarkii. The sequence continues at coordinate 2,037,555 of NC_092159.1, read as the reverse complement.
TAGAGACAGTAGATCTAGCTGGTCTGTCATAATATAATAGAGAGAGTAGATCTAGCTGGAATGTCATATTATAATGGAGACAGTAGATCTAGCTGGTCTGTCATAATATAATAGAGACATAGACAGTAGATCTAGCTTTTCTGTCATATTATAACGGAGACAGAGACTGTAGATCTAGCTGGTCTGTCATATTATAATAGAGACAGTAGATCGAGCTGGTCTGTCATAATACAATAGAGACAGTAGATCTAGCTGGTCTGTCATAATATAATAGAGACAGAGACAGTAGATCTAGCTGGTCTGTCATATTATAACGGAGACAGAGACAGTAGATCTAGCTGGTCTGTCATATTATAATAGAGACAGTAGATCTAGCTGGTCTGTCATAATACAATAGAGACAGTAGATCTAGCTGGTCTGTCATAATATAATAGAGACTGTAGACCTAGCTGGTCTGTCATAATATAATAGAGACAGTAGATCTAGCTGGTCTGTCATAATATAATAGAGAGAGTAGATCTAGCTGGAATGTCACATTATAATGGAGACAGTAGATCTAGCTGGTCTGTCATAATATAATAGAGACAGTAGAACTAGCTGGTCTGTCATAATATAATAGAGACAGAGGCAGTAGATATAGCTGGTCTGTCATATTATAATGGAGACAGAGACAGTAGATCGAGCTGGTCTGTCATAATACAATAGAGACAGTAGATCTAGCTGGTCTGTCATAATACAATAGAGAGGGTAGATCTAGCTGGTCTGTCATAATATAATAGAGACAGTAGATATAGCTGGTCTGTCATATTATAATAGAGACAGTAGATCATGCTGGTCTGTCATAATACAATAGAGACAGTAGATCTAGCTGGTCTGTCATAATATAATAGAGAAAGTAGATCTAGCTTGTATGTCATATTATAATAGAGACATTGGATCTAGCTGGTCTGTCATAATATAATAGAGACAGTAGATCTAGCTGGTCTGTCATAATATAATAGAGACAGAGACAGTAGATCTAGCTGGTCTGTCATATTATAACGGAGACAGAGACAGTAGATCTAGCTGGTCTGTCATGATGCAATAGAGACAGTAGATCTAGCTGGTCTGTCATAATACAATAGAGACAGTAGATATAGCTGGTCTGTCAAATTATAATGGAGACAGAGACAGTAGATCTAGCTGGTCTGTCATAATATAATAGAGACAGTAGATCTAGCTGGTATGTCATATTATAATAGAGTCAGTGGATCTAGCTGGTCTGTCATAATATAATAGAGACAGTAGATCTAGCTGGTCTGTCATAATATAATAGAGACAGAGACAGTAGATCTAGCTGGTCTGTCATATTATAACGGAGACAGAGACTGTAGATCTAGCTGGTCTGTCATATTATAATAGAGACAGTAGCTCTAGCTGGTCTGTCATAATATAATAGAGAAAGTAGATCCAGCTGGTCTGTCATAAAACAATAGAGACAGTAGATCTAGCTGGTCTGTCATAATACAATAGAGACAGTAGATATAGCTGGTCTGTCATATTATAATGGAGACAGAGACAGTAGATCTAGCTGGTCTGTCATAATACAATAGAGACAGTAGATCTAGCTGGTCTGTCATAATATAATAGAGACAGTAGATCTAGCTGGTCTGTCATAATATAATAGAGAAAGTAGATCCAGCTGGTCTGTCATAAAACAATAGAGACAGTAGATCGAGCTGGTCTGTCATATTATAATAGAGAGAGTAGATCTAGCTGGTCTGTCATAGTGCAATAGAGACAGTAGATCTAGCTGCTCTGTCATAATATAATAGAGACAGTAGATCCAGCTGGTCTGTCATATTATAATAGAGACAGTAGATCTAGCTGGTCTGTCATAATACAATAGAGACAGTAGATCTAGCTGGTCTGTCATAATATAATAGAGACTGTAGACCTAGCTGGTCTGTCATAATATAATAGAGAGAGTAGATCTAGCTGGAATGTCATATTATAATGGAGACAGTAGATCTAGCTGGTCTGTCATAATATAATAGAGACAGTAGAACTATCTGGTCTGTCATAATATAATAGAGACAGAGGCAGTAGATATAGCAGGTCTGTCATATTATAATGGAGACAAAGACAGTAGATCGAGCTGGTCTGTCATAATACAATAGAGACAGTAGATCTAGCTGGTCTGTCATAATACAATAGAGAGGGTAGATCTAGCTGGTCTGTCATAATATAATAGAGACAGTAGATATAGCTGGTCTGTCATATTATAATAGAGACAGTAGATCATGCTGGTCTGTCATAATACAATAGAGACAGTAGATCTAGCTGGTCTGTCATAATATAATAGAGACAGAGACAGTAGATCTAGCTGGTCTGTCATAATGCAATAGAGACAGTAGATCTAGCTGGTCTGTCATAATATAATAGAGACAGTAGATCTAGCTGGTATGTCATATTATAATAGAGTCAGTAGATCTAGCTGGTATGTCATATTATAATAGAGTCAGTGGATCTAGCTGGTCTGTCATAATATAATAGAGACAGTAGATCTAGCTGGTCTGTCATAATATAATAGAGACAGTAGATCTAGCTGGTATGTCATATTATAATAGAGTTAGTGGATCTAGCTGGTCTGTCATAATATAATAGAGACAGTAGATCTAGCTTTTCTGTCATATTATAACGGAGACAGAGACTGTAGATCTAGCTGGTCTGTCATATTATAATAGAGACAGTAGATCGAGCTGGTCTGTCATAATACAATAGAGACAGTAGATCTAGCTGGTCTGTCATAATATAATAGAGACAGAGACAGTAGATCTAGCTGGTCTGTCATATTATAACGGAGACAGAGACAGTAGATCTAGCTGGTCTGTCATATTATAATAGAGACAGTAGATCTAGCTGGTCTGTCATAATACAATAGAGACAGTAGATCTAGCTGGTCTGTCATAATATAATAGAGACAGCAGATCTAGCTGGTCTGTCATAATATAATAGAGACAGTAGATCTAGCTGGTATGTCATATTATAATAGAGACAGCAGATCTAGCTGGTCTGTCATAATATAACAGAGACAGTAGATCTAGCTGGTCTGTCATAATATAATAGAGACAGAGACAGTAGATAAAGCTGGTCTGTCATATTATAATGGAGACAGAGACAGTAGATCTAGCTAGTCTGTCATATTATAATAGAGACAGTAGATCGAGCTGGTCTGTCATAATGCAATAGAGACAGTAGATCTAGCTGCTCTGTCATAATATAATAGAGACAGCAGATCTAGCTGGTCTGTCATAATATAATAGAGACAGTACATCTAGCTGGTCTGTCATAATACAATAGAGACAGTAGATCTAGCTGGTATGTCATATTATAATAGAGACAACAGATCTAGCTGGTCTGTCATAATATAATAGAGACAGTAGATCTAGCTGGTCTGTCATAATATAATAGAGACAGTAGATCTAGCTGGTATGTCATATTATAATAGAGTCAGTGGATCTAGCTGGTCTGTCATAATATAATAGAGACAGTAGATCTAGCTGGTCTGTCATAATATAATAGAGACAGTAGATCTAGCTGGTATGTCATATTATAATAGAGTCAGTGGATCTAGCTGGTCTGTCATAATATAATAGAGACAGTAGATCTAGCTGGTCTGTCATAATATGATAGAGACATAGACAGTAGATCTAGCTTTTCCGTCATATTATAACGGAGACAGAGACTGTAGATCTAGCTGGTCTGTCATATTATAATATAGACAGTAGATCGAGCTGGTCTGTCATAATACAATAGAGACAGTAGATCTAGCTGGTCTGTCATAATATAATAGAGACAGAGACAGTAGATCTAGCTGGTCTGTCATATTATAACGGAGACAGAGACAGTAGATCTAGCTGGTCTGTCATATTATAATAGAGACAGTAGATCTAGCTGGTCTGTCATAATACAATAGAGACAGTAGATCTAGCTGGTCTGTCATAATATAATAGAGACAGCAGATCTAGCTGGTCTGTCATAATATAATAGAGACAGTAGATCTAGCTGGTATGTCATATTATAATAGAGACAGCAGATCTAGCTGGTCTGTCATAATATAATAGAGACAGTAGATCTAGCTGGTCTGTCATAATATAATAGAGACAGAGACAGTAGATAAAGCTGGTCTGTCATATTATAATGGAGACAGAGACAGTAGATCTAGCTAGTCTGTCATATTATAATAGAGACAGTAGATCGAGCTGGTCTGTCATAATGCAATAGAGACAGTAGATCTAGCTGCTCTGTCATAATATAATAGAGACAGCAGATCTAGCTGGTCTGTCATAATATAATAGAGACAGTACATCTAGCTGGTCTGTCATAATACAATAGAGACAGTAGATCTAGCTGGTATGTCATATTATAATAGAGACAGCAGATCTAGCTGGTCTGTCATAATATAATAGAGACAGTAGATCGAGCTGGTCTGTCATAATACAATAGATCTAGCTGGTCTGTCATAATATAATAGAGACAGAGACAGTAGATCTAGCTGGTCTGTCATATTATAACGGAGACAGAGACAGTAGATCTAGCTGGTCTGTCATATTATAATAGAGACAGTAGATCTAGCTGGTCTGTCATAATACAATAGAGACAGTAGATCTAGCTGGTCTGTCATAATATAATAGAGACATAGACAGTAGATCTAGCTTTTCTGTCATATTATAACGGAGACAGAGACTGTAGATCTAGCTGGTCTGTCATATTATAATAGAGACAGTAGATCGAGCTGGTCTGTCATAATACAATAGAGACAGTAGATCTAGCTGGTCTGTCATAATATAATAGAGACAGAGACAGTAGATCTAGCTGGTCTGTCATATTATAACGGAGACAGAGACAGTAGATCTAGCTGGTCTGTCATATTATAATAGAGACAGTAGATCTAGCTGGTCTGTCATAATACAATAGAGACAGTAGATCTAGCTGGTCTGTCATAATATAATAGAGACAGCAGATCTAGCTGGTCTGTCATAATATAATAGAGACAGTAGATCTAGCTGGTATGTCATATTATAATAGAGACAGCAGATCTAGCTGGTCTGTCATAATATAATAGAGACAGTAGATCTAGCTGGTCTGTCATAATATAATAGAGACAGAGACAGTAGATAAAGCTGGTCTGTCATATTATAATGGAGACAGAGACAGTAGATCTAGCTAGTCTGTCATATTATAATAGAGACAGTAGATCGAGCTGGTCTGTCATAATGCAATAGAGACAGTAGATCTAGCTGCTCTGTCATAATATAATAGAGACAGCAGATCTAGCTGGTCTGTCATAATATAATAGAGACAGTACATCTAGCTGGTCTGTCATAATACAATAGAGACAGTAGATCTAGCTGGTATGTCATATTATAATAGAGACAGCAGATCTAGCTGGTCTGTCATAATATAATAGAGACAGTAGATCTAGCTGGTCTGTCATAATATAATAGAGACAGAGACAGTAGATCTAGCTGGTCTGTCATATTATAATGGAGACAGAGACAGTAGATCTAGCTGGTCTGTCATATTATAACGGAGACAGAGAATGTAGATCTAGCTGGTCTGTCATATTATAATAGAGACAGTAGATCGAGCTGGTCTGTCATAATACAATAGAGACAGTAGATCTAGCTGGTCTGTCATATTATAATAGAGACAGAGACAGTAGATCTAGCTGGTCTGTCATATTATAACGGAGACAGAGAATGTAGATCTAGCTGGTCTGTCATATTATAATAGAGACAGTAGATCGAGCTGGTCTGTCATAATACAATAGAGACAGTAGATCTAGCTGGTCTGTCATATTATAATAGAGAGAGTAGATCTAGCTGGTCTGTCATAATGCAATAGAGACAGTAGATCTAGCTGCTCTGTCATAATATAATAGAGACAGTAGATATAGCTGGTCTGTCATATTATAATAGACACAGTAGATCTAGCTGGTCTGTCATAATACAATAGAGACAGTAGATCTAGCTGGTCTGTCATAATATAATAGAGACTGTAGACCTAGCTGGTCTGTCATAATATAATAGAGACAGTAGATCTAGCTGGAATGTCATATTATAATGGAGACAGTAGATCTAGCTGGTCTGTCATAATATAATAGAGACAGTAGAACTAGCTGGTCTGTCATAATATAATAGAGACAGAGGCAGTAGATATAGCTGGTCTGTCATATTATAATGGAGACAGAGACAGTAGATCGAGCTGGTCTGTCATAATACAATAGAGACAGTAGATCGAGCTGGTCTGTCATAATACAATAGAGACAGTAGATCTAGCTGGTCTGTCATAATATAATAGAGACAGTAGATCTAGCTGGTCTGTCATAATATAATAGAGAAAGTAGATCCAGCTGGTCTGTCATAAAACAATAGAGACAGTAGATCTAGCTGGTCTGTCATATTATAACAGAGAGAGTAGATCTAGCTGGTCTGTCATAATGGAATAGAGACAGTAGATCTAGCTACTCTGTCATAATATAATAGAGACAGCAGGTCTAGCTGGTCTGTCATAATATAATAGAGACAGTAGATCTAGCTGGTCTGTCATAATATAATATAGACAGTAGATCTAGCTGGTATGTCATATTATAATAGAGACAGCAGATCTAGCTGGTCTGTCATAATATAATAGAGACAGTAGATCTAGCTGGTCTGTCATAATATATTTGAGACAGAGACAGTAGATATAGCTGGTCTGTCATATTATAATGGAGACAGAGACAGTAGATCTAGCTAGTCTGTCATATTATAATAGAGACAGTAGATCGAGCTGGTCTGTCATAATGCAATAGAGACAGTAGATCTAGCTGCTCTGTCATAATATAATAGAGACAGCAGATCTAGCTGGTCTGTCATAATATAATAGAGACAGTAGATCTAGCTGGTCTGTCATAATACAATAGAGACAGTAGATCTAGCTTGTATGTCATATTATAATAGAGACAGCAGATCTAGCTGGTCTGTCATAATATAATAGAGACAGTAGATCTTGCTGGTCTGTCATAATATAATAGAGACAGAGACAGTAGATCTAGCTGGTCTGTCATATTATAATGGAGACAGAGACAGTAGATCTAGCTAGTCTGTCATATTACAATAGAGACAGTAGATCGAGCTGGTCTGTCATAATGCAATAGAGGCAGTAGATCTAGCTGCTCTGTCATAATATCATAGAGACAGTAGATCTAGCTGGTCTGTCATAATACAATAGAGACAGTAGATATAGCTGGTCTGTCATATTATAATGGAGACAGAGACAGTAGTTCTAGCTGGTCTGTCTTAATATAATAGAGACAGTAGATCCAGCTGGTATGTCATATTATAATAGAGTCAGTGGATCTAGCTGGTCTGTCATAATATAATAGAGACAGTAGATCTAGCTGGTCTGTCATAATATAATAGAGACAGAGACAGTAGATCTAGCTGGTCTGTCATATTATAACGGAGACAGAGACTGTAGATCTAGCTGGTCTGTCATATTATAATAGAGACAGTAGATCGAGCTGGTCTGTCATAATACAATAGAGACAGTAGATCTAGCTGGTCTGTCATAATATAATAGAGGCAGTAGATCTAGCTGGTCTGTCATAATATAATAGAGAAAGTAGATCCAGCTGGTCTGTCATAAAACAATAGAGACAGTAGATCTAGCTGGTCTGTCATATTATAATAGAGAGAGTAGATCTAGCTGGTCTGTCATAATGCAATAGAGACAGTAGATCTACCTGCTCTGTCATAATATAATAGAGACAGTAGATCCAGCTGGTCTGTCATATTATATCAGAGACAGTAGATCTAGCTGGTCTGTCATAATACAATAGAGACAATAGATCTAGCTGGTCTGTCATAATATAATAGAGACTGTAGACCTAGCTGGTCTGTCATAATATAATAGAGACAGTAGATCTAGCTGGTCTGTCATAATATAATAGAGAGAGTAGATCTAGCTGGAATGTCATATTATAATGGAGACAGTAGATCTAGCTGGTCTGTCATAATATAATAGAGACATAGACAGTAGATCTAGCTTTTCTGTCATATTATAACGGAGACAGAGACTGTAGATCTAGCTGGTCTGTCATATTATAATAGAGACAGTAGATCGAGCTGGTCTGTCATAATACAATAGAGACAGTAGATCTAGCTGGTCTGTCATAATATAATAGAGACAGAGACAGTAGATCTAGCTGGTCTGTCATATTATAACGGAGACAGAGACAGTAGATCTAGCTGGTCTGTCATATTATAATAGAGACAGTAGATCTAGCTGGTCTGTCATAATACAATAGAGACAGTAGATCTAGCTGGTCTGTCATAATATAATAGAGACAGCAGATCTAGCTGGTCTGTCATAATATAATAGAGACAGTAGATCTAGCTGGTATGTCATATTATAATAGAGACAGCAGATCTAGCTGGTCTGTCATAATATAATAGAGACAGTAGATCTAGCTGGTCTGTCATAATATAATAGAGACAGAGACAGTAGATAAAGCTGGTCTGTCATATTATAATGGAGACAGAGACAGTAGATCTAGCTAGTCTGTCATATTATAATAGAGACAGTAGATCAAGCTGGTCTGTCATAATGCAATAGAGACAGTAGATCTAGCTGCTCTGTCATAATATAATAGAGACAGCAGATCTAGCTGGTCTGTCATAATATAATAGAGACAGTACATCTAGCTGGTCTGTCATAATACAATAGAGACAGTAGATCTAGCTGGTATGTCATATTATAATAGAGACAACAGATCTAGCTGGTCTGTCATAATATAATAGAGACAGTAGATCTAGCTGGTCTGTCATAATATAATAGAGACAGTAGATCTAGCTGGTATGTCATATTATAATAGAGACAGCAGATCTAGCTGGTCTGTCATAATACAATAGAGACAGTAGATCTAGCTTGTATGTCATATTATAATAGAGACAGCAGATCTAGCTGGTCTGTCATAATATAATAGAGACAGTAGATCTTGCTGGTCTGTCATAATATAATAGAGACAGAGACAGTAGATCTAGCTGGTCTGTCATATTATAATGGAGACAGAGACAGTAGATCTAGCTAGTCTGTCATATTATAATAGAGACAGTAGATCGAGCTGGTCTGTCATAATGCCTTAGAGGCAGTAGATCTAGCTGGTCTGTCATAATACAATAGAGAGGGTAGATCTAGCTGGTCTGTCATAATATAATAGAGACAGTAGATATAGCTGGTCTGTCATATTATAATAGAGACAGTAGATCATGCTGGTCTGTCATAATACAATAGAGACAGTAGATCTAGCTGGTCTGTCATAATATAATAGAGACAGAGACAGTAGATCTAGCTGGTCTGTCATAATGCAATAGAGACAGTAGATCTAGCTGGTCCGTCATAATATAATAGAGACAGTAGATCTAGCTGGTATGTCATATTATAATAGAGTCAGTAGATCTAGCTGGTATGTCATATTATAATAGAGTCAGTGGATCTAGCTGGTCTGTCATAATATAATAGAGACAGTAGATCTAGCTGGTCTGTCATAATATAATAGAGACAGTAGATCTAGCTGGTATGTCATATTATAATAGAGTCAGTGGATCTAGCTGGTCTGTCATAATATAATAGAGACAGTAGATCTAGCTGGTCTGTCATAATATGATAGAGACATAGACAGTAGATCTAGCTTTTCCGTCATATTATAACGGAGACAGAGACTGTAGATCTAGCTGGTCTGTCATATTATAATATAGACAGTAGATCGAGCTGGTCTGTCATAATACAATAGAGACAGTAGATCTAGCTGGTCTGTCATAATATAATAGAGACAGAGACAGTAGATCTAGCTGGTCTGTCATATTATAACGGAGACAGAGACAGTAGATCTAGCTGGTCTGTCATATTATAATAGAGACAGTAGATCTAGCTGGTCTGTCATAATACAATAGAGACAGTAGATCTAGCTGGTCTGTCATAATATAATAGAGACAGCAGATCTAGCTGGTCTGTCATAATATAATAGAGACAGTAGATCTAGCTGGTATGTCATATTATAATAGAGACAGCAGATCTAGCTGGTCTGTCATAATATAATAGAGACAGTAGATCTAGCTGGTCTGTCATAATATAATAGAGACAGAGACAGTAGATAAAGCTGGTCTGTCATATTATAATGGAGACAGAGACTGTAGATCTAGCTAGTCTGTCATATTATAATAGAGACAGTAGATCGAGCTGGTCTGTCATAATGCAATAGAGACAGTAGATCTAGCTGCTCTGTCATAATATAATAGAGACAGCAGATCTAGCTGGTCTGTCATAATATAATAGAGACAGTACATCTAGCTGGTCTGTCATAATACAATAGAGACAGTAGATCTAGCTGGTATGTCATATTATAATAGAGACAGCAGATCTAGCTGGTCTGTCATAATATAATAGAGACAGTAGATCGAGCTGGTCTGTCATAATACAATAGAGACAGTAGATCTAGCTGGTCTGTCATAATATAATAGAGACAGAGACAGTAGATCTAGCTGGTCTGTCATATTATAACGGAGACAGAGACAGTAGATCTAGCTGGTCTGTCATATTATAATAGAGACAGTAGATCTAGCTGGTCTGTCATAATACAATAGAGACAGTAGATCTAGCTGGTCTGTCATAATATAATAGAGACATAGACAGTAGATCTAGCTTTTCTGTCATATTATAACGGAGACAGAGACTGTAGATCTAGCTGGTCTGTCATATTATAATAGAGACAGTAGATCGAGCTGGTCTGTCATAATACAATAGAGACAGTAGATCTAGCTGGTCTGTCATAATATAATAGAGACAGAGACAGTAGATCTAGCTGGTCTGTCATATTATAACGGAGACAGAGACAGTAGATCTAGCTGGTCTGTCATATTATAATAGAGACAGTAGATCTAGCTGGTCTGTCATAATACAATAGAGACAGTAGATCTAGCTGGTCTGTCATAATATAATAGAGACAGCAGATCTAGCTGGTCTGTCATAATATAATAGAGACAGTAGATAAAGCTGGTATGTCATATTATAATAGAGACAGCAGATCTAGCTGGTCTGTCATAATATAATAGAGACAGTAGATCTAGCTGGTCTGTCATAATATAATAGAGACAGAGACAGTAGATAAAGCTGGTCTGTCATATTATAATGGAGACAGAGACAGTAGATCTAGCTAGTCTGTCATATTATAATAGAGACAGTAGATCGAGCTGGTCTGTCATAATGCAATAGAGACAGTAGATCTAGCTGCTCTGTCATAATATAATAGAGACAGCAGATCTAGCTGGTCTGTCATAATATAATAGAGACAGTACATCTAGCTGGTCTGTCATAATACAATAGAGACAGTAGATCTAGCTGGTATGTCATATTATAATAGAGACAGCAGATCTAGCTGGTCTGTCATAATATAATAGAGACAGTAGATCTAGCTGGTCTGTCATAATATAATAGAGACAGAGACAGTAGATCTAGCTGGTCTGTCATATTATAATGGAGACAGAGACAGTAGATCTAGCTAGTCTGTCATATTATAATAGAGACAGTAGATCGAGCTGTTCTGTCATAATGCAATAGAGACAGTAGATCTAGCTGCTCTGTCATAATATCATAGAGACAGTAGATCTAGCTTGTCTGTCATAATACAATAGAGACAGTAGATATAGCTGGTCTGTCATATTATAATGGAGACAGAGACAGTAGATCTAGCTGGTCTGTCATAATATAATAGAGACAGTAGATCTAGCTGGTATGTCATATTATAATAGAGTCAGTGGATCTAGCTGGTCTGTCATAATATAATAGAGACAGTAGATCTAGCTGGTCTGTCATAATATAATAGAGACAGAGACAGTAGATCTAGCTGGTCTGTCATATTATAACGGAGACAGAGACTGTAGATCTAGCTGGTCTGTCATATTATAATAGAGACAGTAGATCGAGCTGGTCTGTCATAATACAATAGAGACAGTAGATCTAGCTGGTCTGTCATATTATAATAGAGAGAGTAGATCTAGCTGGTCTGTCATAATGCAATAGAGACAGTAGATCTAGCTGCTCTGTCATAATATAATAGAGACAGTAGATATAGCTGGTCTGTCATATTATAATAGACACAGTAGATCTAGCTGGTCTGTCATAATACAATAGAGACAGTAGATCTAGCTGGTCTGTCATAATATAATAGAGACTGTAGACCTAGCTGGTCTGTCATAATATAATAGAGACAGTAGATCTAGCTGGAATGTCATATTATAATGGAGACAGTAGATCTAGCTGGTCTGTCATAATATAATAGAGACAGTAGAACTAGCTGGTCTGTCATAATATAATAGAGACAGAGGCAGTAGATATAGCTGGTCTGTCATATTATAATGGAGACAGAGACAGTAGATCGAGCTGGTCTGTCATAATACAATAGAGACAGTAGATCGAGCTGGTCTGTCATAATACAATAGAGACAGTAGATCTAGCTGGTCTGTCATAATATAATAGAGACAGTAGATCTAGCTGGTCTGTCATAATATAATAGAGAAAGTAGATCCAGCTGGTCTGTCATAAAACAATAGAGACAGTAGATCTAGCTGGTCTGTCATATTATAACAGAGAGAGTAGATCTAGCTGGTCTGTCATAATGGAATAGAGACAGTAGATCTAGCTACTCTGTCATAATATAATAGAGACAGCAGGTCTAGCTGGTCTGTCATAATATAATAGAGACAGTAGATCTAGCTGGTCTGTCATAATATAATATAGACAGTAGATCTAGCTGGTATGTCATATTATAATAGAGACAGCAGATCTAGCTGGTCTGTCATAATATAATAGAGACAGTAGATCTAGCTGGTCTGTCATAATATAATAGAGACAGAGACAGTAGATATAGCTGGTCTGTCATATTATAATGGAGACAGAGACAGTAGATCTAGCTAGTCTGTCATATTATAATAGAGACAGTAGATCGAGCTGGTCTGTCATAATGCAATAGAGACAGTAGATCTAGCTGCTCTGTCATAATATAATAGAGACAGCAGATCTAGCTGGTCTGTCATAATATAATAGAGACAGTAGATCTAGCTGGTCTGTCATAATACAATAGAGACAGTAGATCTAGCTTGTATGTCATATTATAATAGAGACAGCAGATCTAGCTGGTCTGTCATAATATAATAGAGACAGTAGATCTTGCTGGTCTGTCATAATATAATAGAGACAGAGACAGTAGATCTAGCTGGTCTGTCATATTATAATGGAGACAGAGACAGTAGATCTAGCTAGTCTGTCATATTATAATAGAGACAGTAGATCGAGCTGGTCTGTCATAATGCAATAGAGGCAGTAGATCTAGCTGCTCTGTCATAATATCATAGAGACAGTAGATCTAGCTGGTCTGTCATAATACAATAGAGACAGTAGATATAGCTGGTCTGTCATATTATAATGGAGACAGAGACAGTAGTTCTAGCTGGTCTGTCTTAATATAATAGAGACAGTAGATCCAGCTGGTATGTCATATTATAATAGAGTCAGTGGATCTAGCTGGTCTGTCATAATATAATAGAGACAGTAGATCTAGCTGGTCTGTCATAATATAATAGAGACAGAGACAGTAGATCTAGCTGGTCTGTCATATTATATCGGAGACAGAGACTGTAGATCTAGCTGGTCTGTCATATTATAATAGAGACAGTAGATCGAGCTGGTCTGTCATAATACAATAGAGACAGTAGATCTAGCTGGTCTGTCATAATATAATAGAGGCAGTAGATCTAGCTGGTCTGTCATAATATAATAGAGAAAGTAGATCCAGCTGGTCTGTCATAAAACAATAGAGACAGTAGATCTAGCTGGTCTGTCATATTATAATAGAGAGAGTAGATCTAGCTGGTCTGTCATAATGCAATAGAGACAGTAGATCTACCTGCTCTGTCATAATATAATAGAGACAGTAGATCCAGCTGGTCTGTCATATTATATCAGAGACAGTAGATCTAGCTGGTCTGTCATAATACAATAGAGACAATAGATCTAGCTGGTCTGTCATAATATAATAGAGACTGTAGACCTAGCTGGTCTGTCATAATATAATAGAGACAGTAGATCTAGCTGGTCTGTCATAATATAATAGAGAGAGTAGATCTAGCTGGAATGTCATATTATAATGGAGACAGTAGATCTAGCTGGTCTGTCATAATATAATAGAGACAGTAGAACTATCTGGTCTGTCATAATATAATAGAGACAGAGGCAGTAGATATAGCAGGTCTGTCATATTATAATGGAGACAGAGACAGTAGATCGAGCTGGTCTGTCATAATACAATAGAGACAGTAGATCTAGCTTGTATGTCATATTATAACAGAGACAGTGGATCTAGCTGGTCTGTCATAATATAATAGAGACAGTAGATATAGCTGGTCTGTCATATTATAATAGAGACAGTAGATCATGCTGGTCTGTCATAATACAATAGAGACAGTAGATCTAGCTGGTCTGTCATAATATAATAGAGACAGTAGATCTAGCTTGTATGTCATATTATAACAGAGACAGTGGATCTAGCTGGTCTGTCATAATATAATAGAGACAGTAGATCTAGCTGGTCTGTCATAATATAATAGAGACAGAGACAGTAGATCTAGCTGGTCTGTCATAATGCAAGAGAGACAGTAGATCTAGCTGGTCTGTCATAATATAATAGAGACAGTAGATCTAGCTGGTATGTCATATTATAATAGAGTCAGTAGATCTAGCTGGTATGTCATATTATAATAGAGTCAGTGGATCTAGCTGGTCTGTCATAATATAATAGAGACAGTAGATCTAGCTGGTCTGTCATAATATAATAGAGACAGTAGATCTAGCTGGTATGTCATATTATAATAGAGTCAGTGGATCTAGCTGGTCTGTCATAATATAATAGAGACAGTAGATCTAGCTGGTCTGTCATAATATAATAGAGACATAGACAGTAGATCTAGCTTTTCTGTCATATTATAACGGAGACAGAGACTGTAGATCTAGCTGGTCTGTCATATTATAATAGAGACAGTAGATCGAGCTGGTCTGTCATAATACAATAGAGACAGTAGATCTAGCTGGTCTGTCATAATATAAAAGAGACAGAGACAGTAGATCTAGCTGGTCTGTCATATTATAACGGAGACAGAGACAGTAGATCTAGCTGGTCTGTCATATTATAATAGAGACAGTAGATCTAGCTGGTCTGTCATAATACAATAGAGACAGTAGATCTAGCTGGTCTGTCATAATATAATAGAGACAGTAGATCTAGCTGGTCTGTCATATTATAATAGAGAGAGTAGATCTAGCTGGTCTGTCATAATGGAATAGAGACAGTAGATCTAGCTACTCTGTCATAATATAATAGAGACAGCAGATCTAGCTGGTCTGTCATAATATAATAGAGACAGTAGATCTAGCTGGTCTGTCATAATATAATAGAGACAGTAGATCTAGCTGGTATGTCATAATATAATAGAGACAGTAGATCTAGCTGGTCTGTCATAATATAATAGAGACAGAGACAGTAGATATAGCTGGTCTGTCATATTATAATGGAGACAGAGACAGTAGATCTAGCTAGTTTTTCATATTATAATAGAGACAGTAGATCGAGCTGGTCTGTCATAATGCAATAGAGACAGTAGATCTAGCTGCTCTGTCATAATATAATAGAGACAGCAGATCTAGCTGGTCTGTCATAATATAATAGAGACAGTAGATCTAGCTGGTATGTCATATTATAATAGAGTCAGTGGATCTAGCTGGTCTGTCATAATATAATAGAGACAGTAGATCTAGCTGGTCTGTCATAATATAATAGAGACATAGACAGTAGATCTAGCTTTTCTGTCATATTATAACGGAGACAGAGACTGTAGATCTAGCTGGTCTGTCATATTATAATAGAGACAGTAGATCGAGCTGGTCTGTCATAATACAATAGAGACAGTAGATCTAGCTGGTCTGTCATAATATAAAAGAGACAGAGACAGTAGATCTAGCTGGTCTGTCATATTATAACGGAGACAGAGACAGTAGATCTAGCTGGTCTGTCATATTATAATAGAGACAGTAGATCTAGCTGGTCTGTCATAATACAATAGAGACAGTAGATCTAGCTGGTCTGTCATAATATAATAGAGACAGTAGATCTAGCTGGTCTGTCATATTATAATAGAGAGAGTAGATCTAGCTGGTCTGTCATAATGGAATAGAGACAGTAGATCTAGCTACTCTGTCATAATATAATAGAGACAGCAGATCTAGCTGGTCTGTCATAATATAATAGAGACAGTAGATCTAGCTGGTCTGTCATAATATAATAGAGACAGAGACAGTAGATATAGCTGGTCTGTCATATTATAATGGAGACAGAGACAGTAGATCTAGCTAGTTTTTCATATTATAATAGAGACAGTAGATCGAGCTGGTCTGTCATAATGCAATAGAGACAGTAGATCTAGCTGCTCTGTCATAATATAATAGAGACAGCAGATCTAGCTGGTCTGTCATAATATAATAGAGACAGTAGATCTAGCTGGTATGTCATATTATAATAGAGTCAGTGGATCTAGCTGGTCTGTCATAATATAATAGAGACAGTAGATCTAGCTGGTCTGTCATAATATAATAGAGACATAGACAGTAGATCTAGCTTTTCTGTCATATTATAACGGAGACAGAGACTGTAGATCTAGCTGGTCTGTCATATTATAATAGAGACAGTAGATCGAGCTGGTCTGTCATAATACAATAGAGACATTAGATCTAGCTGGTCTGTCATAATATAAAAGAGACAGAGACAGTAGATCTAGCTGGTCTGTCATATTATAACGGAGACAGAGACAGTAGATCTAGCTGGTCTGTCATATTATAATAGAGACAGTAGATCTAGCTGGTCTGTCATAATACAATAGAGACAGTAGATCTAGCTGGTCTGTCATAATATAATAGAGACAGTAGATCTAGCTGGTCTGTCATATTATAATAGAGAGAGTAGATCTAGCTGGTCTGTCATAATGGAATAGAGACAGTAGATCTAGCTACTCTGTCATAATATAATAGAGACAGCAGATCTAGCTGGTCTGTCATAATATAATAGAGACAGTAGATCTAGCTGGTCTGTCATAATATAATAGAGACAGTAGATCTAGCTGGTATGTCATATTATAATAGAGACAGCAGATCTAGCTGGTCTGTCATAATATAATAGAGACAGTAGATCTAGCTGGTCTGTCATAATATAATAGAGACAGAGACAGTAGATATAGCTGGTCTGTCATATTATAATGGAGACAGAGACAGTAGATCTAGCTAGTCTGTCATATTATAATAGAGACAGTAGATCGAGCTGGTCTGTCATAATGCAATAGAGACAGTAGATCTAGCTGCTCTGTCATAATATAATAGAGACAGCAGATCTAGCTGGTCTGTCATAATATAATAGAGACAGTACATCTAGCTGGTCTGTCATAATACAATAGAGACAGTAGATCTAGCTGGTATGTCATATTATAATAGAGACAGCAGATCTAGCTGGTCTGTCATAATATAATAGAGACAGTAGATCTAGCTGGTCTGTCATAATATAATAGAGACAGAGACAGTAGATCTAGCTGGTCTGTCATATTATAATGGAGACAGAGACAGTAGATCTAGCTAGTCTGTCATATTATAATAGAGACAGTAGATCGAGCTGTTCTGTAATAATGCAATAGAGACAGTAGATCTAGCTGCTCTGTCATAATATCATAGAGACAGTAGATCTAGCTGGTCTGTCATAATACAATAAAAATCAAATCAAATCAAATCAAATCAAATTTTATTTGTCACATACACATGGTTAGCAGATGTTAATGCGAGTGTAGCGAAATGCTTGTGCTTCTAGTTCCGACAATGCAGTAATAACAAGTAATCTAACTAACAATTCCAAAACTACTGTCTTGTACACAGTGTAAGGGGATAAAGAATATGTACATAAGGATATATGAATGAGTGATGGTACAGAGCAGCATAGGCAAGATACAGTAGATGGTATCGGGTACAGTATGTACAAATGAGATGAGTATGTAAACAAAGTGGCATAGTATAGTATAAAGTGGCTAGTGATACATGTATTACATAAGGATACCGTCGATGATATAGAGTACAGTATATACGTATGCGTATGAGATGAATAATGTAGGGTAAGTAACATTTATATAAGGTAGCATTGTTTAAAGTGGCTAGTGATATATTTACATCATTTCCCATCAATTCCCATTATTAAAGTGGCTGGAGTTGAGTCAGTGTCAGTGTGTTGGCAGCAGCCACTCAGTGTTAGTGGTGGCTGTTTAACAGTCTGATGGCCTTGAGATAGAAGCTGTTTTTCAGTCTCTCGGTCCCAGCTTTGATGCACCTGTACTGACCTCGCCTTCTGGATGATAGCGGGGTGAACAGGCAGTGGCTCGGGTGGTTGATGTCCTTGATGATCTTTATGGCCTTCCTGTGACATCGGGTGGTGTAGGTGTCCTGGAGGGCAGGTAGTTTGCCCCCGGTGATGCGTTGTGCAGACCTCACTACCCTCTGGAGAGCCTTACGGTTGAGGGCGGTGCAGTTGCCATACCAGGCGGTGATACAGCCCGCCAGGATGCTCTCGATTGTGCATCTGTAGAAGTTTGTGAGTGCTTTTGGTGACAAGCCGAATTTCTTCAGCCTCCTGAGGTTGAAGAGGCGCTGCTGCGCCTTCTTCACGATGCTGTCTGTGTGAGTGGACCAATTCAGTTTGTCTGTGATGTGTATGCCGAGGAATTTAAAACTTGCTACCCTCTCCACTACTGTTCCATCGATGTGGATAGGGGGGTGTTCCCTCTGCTGTTTCCTGAAGTCCACAATCATCTCCTTAGTTTTGTTGACGATAGAGACAATAGAGACAGTAGATATAGCTGGTCTGTCATATTATAATGGAGACAGAGACAGTAGATCTAGCTGGTCTGTCATAATATAATAGAGACAGTAGATCTAGCTGGTATGTCATATTATAATAGAGTCAGTGGATCTAGCTGGTCTGTCATAATATAATAGAGACAGTAGATCTAGCTGGTCTGTCATAATATAATAGAGACAGAGACAGTAGATCTAGCTGGTCTGTCATATTATAACGGAGACAGAGACTGTAGATCTAGCTGGTCTGTCATATTATAATAGAGACAGTAGATCGAGCTGGTCTGTCATAATACAATAGAGACAGTAGATCTAGCTGGCCTGTCATATTATAATAGAGAGAGTAGATCTAGCTGGTCTGTCATAATGCAATAGAGACAGTAGATCTAGCTGCTCTGTCATAATATAATAGAGACAGTAGATATAGCTGGTCTGTCATATTATAATAGACACAGTAGGTCTAGCTGGTCTGTCATAATACAATAGAGACAGTAGATCTAGCTGGTCTGTCATAATATAATAGAGACTGTAGACCTAGCTGGTCTGTCATAATATAATAGAGACAGTAGATCTAGCTGGAATGTCATATTATAATGGAGACAGTAGATCTAGCTGGTCTGTCATAATATAATAGAGACAGTAGAACTAGCTGGTCTGTCATAATACAATAGAGACAGAGGCAGTAGATATAGCTGGTCTGTCATATTATAATGGAGACAGAGACAGTAGATCGAGCTGGTCTGTCATAATACAATAGAGACAGTAGATCTAGCTGGTCTGTCATAATATAATAGAGAAAGTAGATCCAGCTGGTCTGTCATAAAACAATAGAGACAGTAGATCTAGCTGGTCTGGCATATTATAATAGAGATAGTAGATCTAGCTGGTCTGTCATAATGCAATAGAGACAGTAGATCTAGCTGCTCTGTCATGATATAATAGAGACAGCAGATCTAGCTGGTCTGTCATAATATAATAGAGACAGTAGATCTAGCTGGTCTGTCATAATACAATAGAGACAGTAGATCTAGCTGGTCTGTCATAATATAATAGAGAAAGTAGATCCAGCTGGTCTGTCATAATATAATAGAGAGAGTAGATCTAGCTGGTCTGTCAGAATATAATAGAGACAATAGATCTAGCTGGTCTGTCATAATATAATAGAGAAAGTAAATCCAGCTGGTCTGTCATAATATAATAGAGACAATAGATCTAGCTGGTCTGTCATAATATAATAGAGAAAGTAGATCTAGCTGGTCTGTCATAAAACAATAGAGACAGTAGATCTTGCTGGTCTGTCATATTATAATAAAGAGAGTATAGATCTAGCCCGTCTGTCATAATATAATAGAGACAGTAGATCTAGCTGGTTTGTCATAATATAATAGAGAAAGTAGATCCAGCTGGTCTGTCATATTATAATGGAGACAGTAGATCTAGCTGGTCTGTCATAATATAATAGAGACAGTAGATCTAGCTGGTATGTCATATTA
This sequence comes from Oncorhynchus clarkii lewisi, assembly GCF_045791955.1. Classification (NCBI taxonomy): domain Eukaryota; kingdom Metazoa; phylum Chordata; class Actinopteri; order Salmoniformes; family Salmonidae; genus Oncorhynchus; species Oncorhynchus clarkii. The sequence continues at coordinate 2,017,048 of NC_092159.1, read as the reverse complement.
TAATAGAGTCAGTGGATCTAGCTGGTCTGTCATAATATAATAGAGACAGTAGATCTAGCTGGTCTGTCATAATATAATAGAGAAAGTAGATCCAGCTGGTCTGTCATAAAACAATAGAGACAGTAGATCTAGCTGGTCTGTCATATTATAACAGAGAGAGTAGATCTAGCTGGTCTGTCATAATGGAATAGAGACAGTAGATCTAGCTACTCTGTCATAATATAATAGAGACAGCAGGTCTAGCTGGTCTGTCATAATAAAATAGAGACAGTAGATCTAGCTGGTCTGTCATAATATAATAGAGACAGTAGATCTAGCTGGTATGTCATATTATAATAGAGACAGCAGATCTAGCTGGTCTGTCATAATACAATAGAGACAGTAGATCTAGCTTGTATGTCATATTATAATAGAGACAGCAGATCTAGCTGGTCTGTCATAATATAATAGAGACAGTAGATCTTGCTGGTCTGTCATAATATAATAGAGACAGAGACAGTAGATCTAGCTGGTCTGTCATATTATAATGGAGACAGAGACAGTAGATCTAGCTAGTCTGTCATATTATAATAGAGACAGTAGATCGAGCTGGTCTGTCATAATGCAATAGAGGCAGTAGATCTAGCTGCTCTGTCATAATATCATAGAGACAGTAGATCTAGCTGGTCTGTCATAATACAATAGAGACAGTAGATATAGCTGGTCTGTCATATTATAATGGAGACAGAGACAGTAGATCTAGCTGGTCTGTCTTAATATAATAGAGACAGTAGATCCAGCTGGTATGTCATATTATAATAGAGTCAGTGGATCTAGCTGGTCTGTCATAATATAATAGAGACAGTAGATCCAGCTGGTCTGTCATAATATAATAGAGACAGAGACAGTAGATCTAGCTGGTCTGTCATATTATAACGGAGACAGAGACTGTAGATCTAGCTGGTCTGTCATATTATAATAGAGACAGTAGATCTAGCTGGTCTGTCATAATATAATAGAGAAAGTAGATCCAGCTGGTCTGTCATAAAACAATAGAGACAGTAGATCTAGCTGGTCTGTCATATTATAATAGAGAGAGTAGATCTAGCTGGTCTGTCATAATGCAATAGAGACAGTAGATCTAGCTGCTCTGTCATAATATAATAGAGACAGTAGATCCAGCTGGTCTGTCATATTATAATAGAGACAGTAGATCTAGCTGGTCTGTCATAATACAATAGAGACAGTAGATCTAGCTGGTCTGTCATAATATAATAGAGACTGTAGACCTAGCTGGTCTGTCATAATATAATAGAGAGAGTAGATCTAGCTGGAATGTCATATTATAATGGAGACAGTAGATCTAGCTGGTCTGTCATAATATAATAGAGACAGTAGAACTATCTGGTCTGTCATAATATAATAGAGACAGAGGCAGTAGATATAGCAGGTCTGTCATATTATAATGGAGACAGAGACAGTAGATCGAGCTGGTCTGTCATAATACAATAGAGACAGTAGATCTAGCTGGTCTGTCATAATACAATAGAGAGGGTAGATCTAGCTGGTCTGTCATAATATAATAGAGACAGTAGATATAGCTGGTCTGTCATATTATAATAGAGACAGTAGATCATGCTGGTCTGTCATAATACAATAGAGACAGTAGATCTAGCTGGTCTGTCATAATATAATAGAGACAGAGACAGTAGATCTAGCTGGTCTGTCATAATGCAATAGAGACAGTAGATCTAGCTGGTCTGTCATAATATAATAGAGACAGTAGATCTAGCTGGTATGTCATATTATAATAGAGTCAGTAGATCTAGCTGGTATGTCATATTATAATAGAGTCAGTGGATCTAGCTGGTCTGTCATAATATAATAGAGACAGTAGATCTAGCTGGTCTGTCATAATATAATAGAGACAGTAGATCTAGCTGGTATGTCATATTATAATAGAGTCAGTGGATCTAGCTGGTCTGTCATAATATAATAGAGACAGTAGATCTAGCTGGTCTGTCATAATATAATAGAGACATAGACAGTAGATCTAGCTTTTCTGTCATATTATAACGGAGACAGAGACTGTAGATCTAGCTGGTCTGTCATATTATAATAGAGACAGTAGATCGAGCTGGTCTGTCATAATACAATAGAGACAGTAGATCTAGCTGGTCTGTCATAATATAATAGAGACAGAGACAGTAGATCTAGCTGGTCTGTCATATTATAACGGAGACAGAGACAGTAGATCTAGCTGGTCTGTCATATTATAATAGAGACAGTAGATCTAGCTGGTCTGTCATAATACAATAGAGACAGTAGATCTAGCTGATCTGTCATAATATAATAGAGACAGCAGATCTAGCTGGTCTGTCATAATATAATAGAGACAGTAGATCTAGCTGGTATGTCATATTATAATAGAGACAGCAGATCTAGCTGGTCTGTCATAATATAATAGAGACAGTAGATCTAGCTGGTCTGTCATAATATAATAGAGACAGAGACAGTAGATAAAGCTGGTCTGTCATATTATAATGGAGACAGAGACAGTAGATCTAGCTAGTCTGTCATATTATAATAGAGACAGTAGATCGAGCTGGTCTGTCATAATGCAATAGAGACAGTAGATCTAGCTGCTCTGTCATAATATAATAGAGACAGCAGATCTAGCTGGTCTGTCATAATATAATAGAGACAGTACATCTAGCTGGTCTGTCATAATACAATAGAGACAGTAGATCTAGCTGGTATGTCATATTATAATAGAGACAGCAGATCTAGCTGGTCTGTCATAATATAATAGAGACAGTAGATCTAGCTGGTCTGTCATAATATAATAGAGACAGAGACAGTAGATCTAGCTGGTCTGTCATATTATAATGGAGACAGAGACAGTAGATCTAGCTAGTCTGTCATATTATAATAGAGACAGTAGATCGAGCTGTTCTGTCATAATGCAATAGAGACAGTAGATCTAGCTGCTCTGTCATAATATCATAGAGACAGTAGATCTAGCTTGTCTGTCATAATACAATAGAGACAGTAGATATAGCTGGTCTGTCATATTATAATGGAGACAGAGACAGTAGATCTAGCTGGTCTGTCATAATATAATAGAGACAGTAGATCTAGCTGGTATGTCATATTATAATAGAGTCAGTGGATCTAGCTGGTCTGTCATAATATAATAGAGACAGTAGATCTAGCTGGTCTGTCATAATATAATAGAGACAGAGACAGTAGATCTAGCTGGTCTGTCATATTATAACGGAGACAGAGACTGTAGATCTAGCTGGTCTGTCATATTATAATAGAGACAGTAGATCGAGCTGGTCTGTCATAATACAATAGAGACAGTAGATCTAGCTGGTCTGTCATATTATAATAGAGAGAGTAGATCTAGCTGGTCTGTCATAATGCAATAGACACAGTAGATCTAGCTGCTCTGTCATAATATAATAGAGACAGTAGATATAGCTGGTCTGTCATATTATAATAGACACAGTAGATCTAGCTGGTCTGTCATAATACAATAGAGACAGTAGATCTAGCTGGTCTGTCATAATATAATAGAGACTGTAGACCTAGCTGGTCTGTCATAATATAATAGAGACAGTAGATCTAGCTGGAATGTCATATTATAATGGAGACAGTAGATCTAGCTGGTCTGTCATAATATAATAGAGACAGTAGAACTAGCTGGTCTGTCATAATATAATAGAGACAGAGGCAGTAGATATAGCTGGTCTGTCATATTATAATGGAGACAGAGACAGTAGATCGAGCTGGTCTGTCATAATACAATAGAGACAGTAGATCGAGCTGGTCTGTCATAATACAATAGAGACAGTAGATCTAGCTGGTCTGTCATAATATAATAGAGACAGTAGATCTAGCTGGTCTGTCATAATATAATAGAGAAAGTAGATCCAGCTGGTCTGTCATAAAACAATAGAGACAGTAGATCTAGCTGGTCTGTCATATTATAACAGAGAGAGTAGATCTAGCTGGTCTGTCATAATGGAATAGAGACAGTAGATCTAGCTACTCTGTCATAATATAATAGAGACAGCAGGTCTAGCTGGTCTGTCATAATATAATAGAGACAGTAGATCTAGCTGGTCTGTCATAATATAATATAGACAGTAGATCTAGCTGGTATGTCATATTATAATAGAGACAGCAGATCTAGCTGGTCTGTCATAATATAATAGAGACAGTAGATCTAGCTGGTCTGTCATAATATAATAGAGACAGAGACAGTAGATATAGCTGGTCTGTCATATTATAATGGAGACAGAGACAGTAGATAAAGCTGGTCTGTCATATTATAATGGAGACAGAGACAGTAGATCTAGCTAGTCTGTCATATTATAATAGAGACAGTAGATCGAGCTGGTCTGTCATAATGCAATAGAGACAGTAGATCTAGCTGCTCTGTCATAATATAATAGAGACAGCAGATCTAGCTAGTCTGTCATAATATAATAGAGACAGTACATCTAGCTGGTCTGTCATAATACAATAGAGACAGTAGATCTAGCTGGTATGTCATATTATAATAGAGACAGCAGATCTAGCTGGTCTGTCATAATATAATAGAGACAGTAGATCTAGCTGGTCTGTCATAATATAATAGAGACAGAGACAGTAGATCTAGCTGGTCTGTCATATTATAATGGAGACAGAGACAGTAGATCTAGCTAGTCTGTCATATTATAATAGAGACAGTAGATCGAGCTGTTCTGTCATAATGCAATAGAGACAGTAGATCTAGCTGCTCTGTCATAATATCATAGAGACAGTAGATCTAGCTTGTCTGTCATAATACAATAGAGACAGTAGATATAGCTGGTCTGTCATATTATAATGGAGACAGAGACAGTAGATCTAGCTGGTCTGTCATAATATAATAGAGACAGTAGATCTAGCTGGTATGTCATATTATAATAGAGTCAGTGGATCTAGCTGGTCTGTCATAATATAATAGAGACAGTAGATCTAGCTGGTCTGTCATAATATAATAGAGACAGAGACAGTAGATCTAGCTGGTCTGTCATATTATAACGGAGACAGAGACTGTAGATCTAGCTGGTCTGTCATATTATAATAGAGACAGTAGATCGAGCTGGTCTGTCATAATACAATAGAGACAGTAGATCTAGCTGGTCTGTCATATTATAATAGAGAGAGTAGATCTAGCTGGTCTGTCATAATGCAATAGAGACAGTAGATCTAGCTGCTCTGTCATAATATAATAGAGACAGTAGATATAGCTGGTCTGTCATATTATAATAGACACAGTAGATCTAGCTGGTCTGTCATAATACAATAGAGACAGTAGATCTAGCTGGTCTGTCATAATATAATAGAGACTGTAGACCTAGCTGGTCTGTCATAATATAATAGAGACAGTAGATCTAGCTGGAATGTCATATTATAATGGAGACAGTAGATCTAGCTGGTCTGTCATAATATAATAGAGACAGTAGAACTAGCTGGTCTGTCATAATATAATAGAGACAGAGGCAGTAGATATAGCTGGTCTGTCATATTATAATGGAGACAGAGACAGTAGATCGAGCTGGTCTGTCATAATACAATAGAGACAGTAGATCGAGCTGGTCTGTCATAATACAATAGAGACAGTAGATCTAGCTTGTCTGTCATAATATAATAGAGACAGTAGATCTAGCTGGTCTGTCATAATATAATAGAGAAAGTAGATCCAGCTGGTCTGTCATAAAACAATAGAGACAGTAGATCTAGCTGGTCTGTCATATTATAACAGAGAGAGTAGATCTAGCTGGTCTGTCATAATGGAATAGAGACAGTAGATCTAGCTACTCTGTCATAATATAATAGAGACAGCAGGTCTAGCTGGTCTGTCATAATATAATAGAGACAGTAGATCTAGCTGGTCTGTCATAATATAATATAGACAGTAGATCTAGCTGGTATGTCATATTATAATAGAGACAGCAGATCTAGCTGGTCTGAAAACAAGACTCCCCAAATTTTATCAGCATATCGATTGCGCAACCAGGGGAGGAAAGACCTTGGACCATTGTTACTCTAACTTCCGCGACGCATATAAGGCCCTGCCCCGCCCCCCTTTCGGAAAAGCTGACCACGACTCCATTTTGTTGATCCCTGCCTACAGACAGAAACTAAAACAAGAGGCTCCCACGCTGAGGACTGTCCAACGCTGGTCCGACCAAGCTGACTCCACACTCCAAGACTGCTTCCATCACGTGGACTGGGAGATGTTTCGTATTGCGTCAGATAACAACATTGACGAATACGCTGATTCGGTGTGCGAGTTCATTAGAACGTGCGTTGAAGATGTCGTTCCCATAGCAACGATTAAAACATTCCCTAACCAGAAACCGTGGATTGATGGCAGCATTCGTGTGAAACTGAAAGCGCGAACCACTGCTTTTAATCAGGGCAAGGTGTCTGGTAACATGACCGAATACAAACAGTGCAGCTATTCCCTCCGCAAGGCTATCAAACAAGCTAAGCGCCAGTACAGAGACAAAGTAGAATCTCAATTCAACGGCTCAGACACAAGAGGCATGTGGCAGGGTCTACAGTCAATCACGGACTACAGGAAGAAACCCAGCCCAGTCACGGACCAGGATGTCTTGCTCCCAGGCAGACTAAATAACTTTTTTGCCCGCTTTGAGGACAATACAGTGCCACTGACACGGCCTGCAACGAAAACATGCGGTCTCTCCTTCACTGCAGCCGAGGTGAGTAAGACATTTAAACGTGTTAACCCTCGCAAGGCTGCAGGCCCAGATGGCATCCCCAGCCGCGCCCTCAGAGCATGCGCAGACCAGCTGGCCGGTGTGTTCACGGACATATTCAATCAATCCCTATACCAGTCTGCTGTTCCCACATGCTTCAAGAGGGCCACCATTGTTCCTGTTCCCAAGAAAGCTAAGGTAACTGAGCTAAATGACTACCGCCCCGTAGCACTCACATCCGTCATCATGAAGTGCTTTGAGAGACTAGTCAAGGACCATATCACCTCCACCCTACCTGACACCCTAGACCCACTCCAATTTGCTTACCGCCCAAATAGGTCCACAGACGATGCAATCTCAACCACACTGCACACTGCCCTAACCCATCTGGACAAGAGGAATACCTATGTGAGAATGCTGTTCATCGACTACAGCTCGGCATTCAACACCATAGTACCCTCCAAGCTCGTCATCAAGCTCGAGACCCTGGGTCTCGACCCCGCCCTGTGCAACTGGGTACTGGACTTCCTGACGGGCCGCCCCCAGGTGGTGAGGGTAGGCAACAACATCTCCTCCCCGCTGATCCTCAACACTGGGGCCCCACAAGGTTGCGTTCTGAGCCCTCTCCTGTACTCCCTGTTCACCCACGACTGCGTGGCCACGCACGCCTCCAACTCAATCATCAAGTTTGCGGACGACACAACAGTGGTAGGCTTGATTACCAACAACGATGAGACGGCCTACAGGGAGGAGGTGAGGGCCCTCGGAGTGTGGTGTCAGGAAAACAACCTCACACTCAACGTCAACAAAACTAAGGAGATGATTGTGGACTTCAGGAAACAGCAGAGGGAACACCCCCCTATCCACATCGATGGAACAGTAGTGGAGAGGGTAGCAAGTTTTAAGTTCCTCGGCATACACATCACAGACAAACTGAATTGGTCCACTCACACAGACAGCATCGTGAAGAAGGCGCAGCAGCGCCTCTTCAACCTCAGGAGGCTGAAGAAATTCGGCTTGTCACCAAAAGCACTCACAAACTTCTACAGATGCACAATCGAGAGCATCCTGGCGGGCTGTATCACCGCCTGGTATGGCAACTGCACCGCCCTCAACCGTAAGGCTCTCCAGAGGGTAGTGAGGTCTGCACAACGCATCACCGGGGGCAAACTACCTGCCCTCCAGGACACCTACACCACCCGATGTCACAGGAAGGCCATAAAGATCATCAAGGACATCAACCACCCGAGCCACTGCCTGTTCACCCCGCTATCATCCAGAAGGCGAGGTCAGTACAGGTGCATCAAAGCTGGGACCGAGAGACTGAAAAACAGCTTCTATCTCAAGGCCATCAGACTGTTAAACAGCCACCACTAACACTGAGTGGCTGCTGCCAACACACTGACACTGACTCAACTCCAGCCACTTTAATAATGGGAATTGATGGGAAATGATGTAAATATATCACTAGCCACTTTAAACAATGCTACCTTATATAAATGTTACTTACCCTACATTATTCATCTCATACGCATACGTATATACTGTACTCTATATCATCGACGGTATCCTTATGTAATACATGTATCACTAGCCACTTTATACTATACTATGCCACTTTGTTTACATACTCATCTCATTTGTACATACTGTACCCGATACCATCTACTGTATCTTGCCTATGCTGCTCTGTACCATCACTCATTCATATATCCTTATGTACATATTCTTTATCCCCTTACACTGTGTACAAGACAGTAGTTTTGGAATTGTTAGTTAGATTACTTGTTATTACTGCATTGTCGGAACTAGAAGCACAAGCATTTCGCTACACTCGCATTAACATCTGCTAACCATGTGTATGTGACAAATAAAATTTGATTTGATTTGATTTGTCATAATATAATAGAGACAGTAGATCTAGCTGGTCTGTCATAATATAATAGAGACAGAGACAGTAGATATAGCTGGTCTGTCATATTATAATGGAGACAGAGACAGTAGATCTAGCTAGTCTGTCATATTATAATAGAGACAGTAGATCGAGCTGGTCTGTCATAATGCAATAGAGACAGTAGATCTAGCTGCTCTGTCATAATATAATAGAGACAGCAGATCTAGCTGGTCTGTCATAATATAATAGAGACAGTAGATCTAGCTGGTCTGTCATAATACAATAGAGACAGTAGATCTAGCTTGTATGTCATATTATAATAGAGACAGCAGATCTAGCTGGTCTGTCATAATATAATAGAGACAGTAGATCTTGCTGGTCTGTCATAATATAATAGAGACAGAGACAGTAGATCTAGCTGGTCTGTCATATTATAATGGAGACAGAGACAGTAGATCTAGCTAGTCTGTCATATTATAATAGAGACAGTAGATCGAGCTGGTCTGTCATAATGCAATAGAGGCAGTAGATCTAGCTGCTCTGTCATAATATCATAGAGACAGTAGATCTAGCTGGTCTGTCATAATACAATAGAGACAGTAGATATAGCTGGTCTGTCATATTATAATGGAGACAGAGACAGTAGATCTAGCTGGTCTGTCTTAATATAATAGAGACAGTAGATCCAGCTGGTATGTCATATTATAATAGAGTCAGTGGATCTAGCTGGTCTGTCATAATATAATAGAGACAGTAGATCTAGCTGGTCTGTCATAATATAATAGAGACAGAGACATTAGATCTAGCTGGTCTGTCATATTATAACGGAGACAGAGACTGTAGATCTAGCTGGTCTGTCATATTATAATAGAGACAGTAGATCGAGCTGGTCTGTCATAATACAATAGAGACAGTAGATCTAGCTGGTCTGTCATAATATAATAGAGGCAGTAGATCTAGCTGGTCTGTCATAATATAATAGAGAAAGTAGATCCAGCTGGTCTGTCATAAAACAATAGAGACAGTAGATCTAGCTGGTCTGTCATATTATAATAGAGAGAGTAGATCTAGCTGGTCTGTCATAATGCAATAGAGACAGTAGATCTACCTGCTCTGTCATAATATAATAGAGACAGTAGATCCAGCTGGTCTGTCATATTATATCAGAGACAGTAGATCTAGCTGGTCTGTCATAATACAATAGAGACAGTAGATCTACCTGCTCTGTCATAATATAATAGAGACAGTAGATCCAGCTGGTCTGTCATATTATATCAGAGACAGTTGATCTAGCTGGTCTGTCATAATACAATAGAGACAGTAGATCTAGCTGGTCTGTCATAATATAATAGAGACTGTAGACCTAGCTGGTCTGTCATAATATAATAGAGACAGTAGATCTAGCTGGTCTGTCATAATATAATAGAGACAGTAGAACTATCTGGTCTGTCATAATATAATAGAGACAGAGGCAGTAGATATAGCAGGTCTGTCATATTATAATGGAGACAGAGACAGTAGATCGAGCTGGTCTGTCATAATACAATAGAGACAGTAGATCTAGCTGGTCTGTCATAATATAATAGAGACAGTAGATCTAGCTTGTATGTCATATTATAATAGAGACAGTGGATCTAGCTGGTCTGTCATAATATAATAGAGACAGTAGATCTAGCTGGTCTGTCATAATATAATAGAGACAGAGACAGTAGATCTAGCTGGTCTGTCATAATGCAATAGAGACAGTAGATGTAGCTGGTCTGTCATAATATAATAGAGACAGTAGATCTAGCTGGTATGTCATATTATAATAGAGTCAGTAGATCTAGCTGGTATGTCATATTATAATAGAGTCAGTGGATTTAGCTGGTCTGTCATAATATAATAGAGACAGTAGATCTAGCTGGTCTGTCATAATATAATAGAGACAGTAGATCTAGCTGGTATGTCATATTATAATAGAGTCAGTGGATCTAGCTGGTCTGTCATAATATAATAGAGACAGTAGATCTAGCTGGTCTGTCATAATATAATAGAGACATAGACAGTAGATCTAGCTTTTCTGTCATATTATAACGGAGACAGAGACTGTAGATCTAGCTGGTCTGTCATATTATAATAGAGACAGTAGATCGAGCTGGTCTGTCATAATACAATAGAGACAGTAGATCTAGCTGGTCTGTCATAATATAAAAGAGACAGAGACAGTAGATCTAGCTGGTCTGTCATATTATAACGGAGACAGAGACAGTAGATCTAGCTGGTCTGTCATATTATAATAGAGACAGTAGATCTAGCTGGTCTGTCATAATACAATAGAGACAGTAGATCTAGCTGGTCTGTCATAATATAATAGAGACAGTAGATCTAGCTGGTCTGTCATAATACAATAGAGAAAGTAGATCCAGCTGGTCTGTCATAAAACAATAGAGACAGTAGATCTAGCTGGTCTGTCATATTATAATAGAGAGAGTAGATCTAGCTGGTCTGTCATAATGGAATAGAGACAGTAGATCTAGTTACTCTGTCATAATATAATAGAGACAGCAGATCTAGCTGGTCTGTCATAATATAATAGAGACAGTAGATCTAGCTGGTCTGTCATAATATAATAGAGACAGTAGATCTAGCTGGTATGTCATATTATAATAGAGACAGCAGATCTAGCTGGTCTGTCATAATATAATAGAGACAGTAGATCTAGCTGGTCTGTCAAAATATAATAGAGACAGAGACAGTAGATATAGCTGGTCTGTCATATTATAATGGAGACAGAGACAGTAGATCTAGCTAGTCTGTCATATTATAATAGAGACAGTAGATCGAGCTGGTCTGTCATAATGCAATAGAGACAGTAGATCTAGCTGCTCTGTCATAATATAATAGAGACAGCAGATCTAGCTGGTCTGTCATAATATAATAGAGACAGTACATCTAGCTGGTCTGTCATAATACAATAGAGACAGTAGATCTAGCTGGTATGTCATATTATAATAGAGACAGCAGATCTAGCTGGTCTGTCATAATATAATAGAGACAGTAGATCTAGCTGGTCTGTCATAATATAATAGAGACAGAGACAGTAGATCTAGCTGGTCTGTCATATTATAATGGAGACAGAGACAGTAGATCTAGCTAGTCTGTCATATTATAATAGAGACAGTAGATCGAGCTGTTCTGTCATAATGCAATAGAGACAGTAGATCTAGCTGCTCTGTCATAATATCATAGAGACAGTAGATCTAGCTGGTCTGTCATAATACAATAGAGACAGTAGATATAGCTGGTCTGTCATATTATAATGGAGACAGAGACAGTAGATCTAGCTGGTCTGTCATAATATAATAGAGACAGTAGATCTAGCTGGTATGTCATATTATAATAGAGTCAGTGGATCTAGCTGGTCTGTCATAATATAATAGAGACAGTAGATCTAGCTGGTCTGTCATAATATAATAGAGACAGAGACAGTAGATCTAGCTGGTCTGTCATATTATAACGGAGACAGAGACTGTAGATCTAGCTGGTCTGTCATATTATAATAGAGACAGTAGATCGAGCTGGTCTGTCATAATACAATAGAGACAGTAGATCTAGCTGGTCTGTCATATTATAATAGAGAGAGTAGATCTAGCTGGTCTGTCATAATGCAATAGAGACAGTAGATCTAGCTGCTCTGTCATAATATAATAGAGACAGTAGATATAGCTGGTCTGTCATATTATAATAGACACAGTAGATCTAGCTGGTCTGTCATAATACAATAGAGACAGTAGATCTAGCTGGTCTGTCATAATATAATAGAGACTGTAGACCTAGCTGGTCTGTCATAATATAATAGAGACAGTAGATCTAGCTGGAATGTCATATTATAATGGAGACAGTAGATCTAGCTGGTCTGTCATAATATAATAGAGACAGTAGAACTAGCTGGTCTGTCATAATACAATAGAGACAGAGGCAGTAGATATAGCTGGTCTGTCATATTATAATGGAGACAGAGACAGTAGATCGAGCTGGTCTGTCATAATACAATAGAGACAGTAGATCTAGCTGGTCTGTCATAATATAATAGAGAAAGTAGATCCAGCTGGTCTGTCATAAAACAATAGAGACAGTAGATCTAGCTGGTCTGGCATATTATAATAGAGATAGTAGATCTAGCTGGTCTGTCATAATGCAATAGAGACAGTAGATCTAGCTGCTCTGTCATGATATAATAGAGACAGCAGATCTAGCTGGTCTGTCATAATATAATAGAGACAGTAGATCTAGCTGGTCTGTCATAATACAATAGAGACAGTAGATCTAGCTGGTCTGTCATAATATAATAGAGAAAGTAGATCCAGCTGGTCTGTCATAATATAATAGAGAGAGTAGATCTAGCTGGTCTGTCAGAATATAATAGAGACAATAGATCTAGCTGGTCTGTCATAATATAATAGAGAAAGTAAATCCAGCTGGTCTGTCATAATATAATAGAGACAATAGATCTAGCTGGTCTGTCATAATATAATAGAGAAAGTAGATCTAGCTGGTCTGTCATAAAACAATAGAGACAGTAGATCTTGCTGGTCTGTCATATTATAATAAAGAGAGTATAGATCTAGCCCGTCTGTCATAATATAATAGAGACAGTAGATCTAGCTGGTTTGTCATAATATAATAGAGAAAGTAGATCCAGCTGGTCTGTCATAAAACAATAGAGACAGTAGATCTAGCTGGTCTGTCATAATATAATAGAGATAGTAGATCTTGCTGGTCTGTCATAATGCAATAGAGACAGTAGATCTAGCTGCTCTGTCATAATATAATAGAGACAGCAGATCTAGGTGGTCTGTCATAATATAATAGAGACAGTATATCTAGCTGGTCTGTCATAATACAATAGAGACAGTAGATCTAGCTGGTTTGTCATAATATAATAGAGAAAGTAGATCCAGCTGGTCTGTCATAATATAATAGAGACAGTAGATCTAGCTGGTCTATCATAATATAATAGAGACAGCAGATCTAGCTGGTCTGTCATAATATAATAGAGACAGTAGATCTAGCTGGTCTGTCATATTGTAAAAGAGAAGGTAGATCTACCTGGTCTGTAATAATATAATAGAGACAGTAGATCTAGCTGGTCTAGTCTGTCATAATACAATAGAGACAGTAGATCTAGCTGGTCTGTCATCTTATAATAGAGACAGTAGATCTAGCTGGTCTATTATAATATAATAGAGTCAGTAGATCTAGCTGGTCTGTCATATTATAATAGAGAGAGTAGATCTAGCTGGTCTGTCATAATACAACAGAGACAGTAGATATAGCTGGTCTGTCATAATACAACAGAGACAGTAGATCTAGCTGGTCTGTCATATTATAATAGAGACAGTAGATCGAGCTGGTCTGTCATAATACAATAGAGACAATAGATCTAGCTGGTCTGTCATAATATAATAGAGACAGTAGATCTAGCTGGACTGTCATAATATAATAGAGAAAGTAGATCTAGCTGGTCTGTCATAAAACAATAGAGACAGTAGATCTAGCTGGTCTGTCATATTATAATAGAGAGAGTAGATCTAGCTGGTCTGTCATAATGCAATAGAGACAGTAGATCTAGCTGCTCTGTCATAATATAATAGAGACAGTAGATCTAGCTGGTCTGTCATATTATAATAGAGACAGTAGATCTAGCTGGTCTGTCATAATACAATAGAGACAGTAGATCTAGCTGCTCTGTCATAATATAATAGAGACAGTAGATATAGCTGGTCTGTCATATTATAATAGAGACAGTAGATCTAGCTGGTCTGTCATAATACAATAGAGACAATAGATCTAGCTGGTCTATCATAATATAATAGAGACTGTAGACCTAGCTGGTCTGTCATAATATAATAGAGACAGGAGATCTAGCTGGTCTGTCATAATATAATAGAGAGAGTAGATCTAGCTGGAATGTCATATTATAATGGAGACAGTAGATCTAGCTGGTCTGTCATAATATAATAGAGACAGTAGATCTAGCTGGTCTGTCATATTATAATAGAGACAGTAGATCTAGCTGGTCTGTCATAATACAATAGAGACAGTAGATCTAGCTGCTCTGTCATAATATAATAGAGACAGTAGATATAGCTGGTCTGTCATATTATAATAGAGACAGTAGATCTAGCTGGTCTGTCATAATACAATAGAGACAATAGATCTAGCTGGTCTATCATAATATAATAGAGACTGTAGACCTAGCTGGTCTGTCATAATATAATAGAGACAGTAGATCTAGCTGGTCTGTCATAATATAATAGAGAGAGTAGATCTAGCTGGAATGTCATATTATAATGGAGACAGTAGATCTAGCTGGTCTGTCATATTATAAAAGAGAGAGTAGATCTAGCTGGTCTGTCATAATGCAATAGAGACAGTAGATCTAGCTGCTCTGTCATAATATAATAGAGACAGTAGATCTAGCTGGAATGTCATATTATAATGGAGACAGTAGATCTAGCTGGTCTGTCATAATATAATAGAGACAGTAGATCTAGCTGGTCTGTCATATTATAATAGAGACAGTAGATCTAGCTGGTCTGTCATAATACAATAGAGACAGTAGATCTAGCTGGTCTGTCATAATATAATAGAGACAGTAGATATAGCTGGTCTGTCAAAATATAATAGAGACAGAGACAGTAGATATAGCTGGTCTGTCATATTATAATGGAGACAGAGACAGTAGATCTAGCTAGTCTGTCATATTATAATAGAGACAGTAGATCGAGCTGGTCTGTCATAATGCAATAGAGACAGTAGATCTAGCTGCTCTGTCATAATATAATAGAGACAGCAGATCTAGCTGGTCTGTCATAATATAATAGAGACAGTACATCTAGCTGGTCTGTCATAATACAATAGAGACAGTAGATCTAGCTGGTATGTCATATTATAATAGAGACAGCAGATCTAGCTGGTCTGTCATAATATAATAGAGACAGTAGATCTAGCTGGTCTGTCATAATATAATAGAGACAGAGACAGTAGATCTAGCTGGTCTGTCATATTATAATGGAGACAGAGACAGTAGATCTAGCTAGTCTGTCATATTATAATAGAGACAGTAGATCGAGCTGTTCTGTCATAATGCAATAGAGACAGTAGATCTAGCTGCTCTGTCATAATATCATAGAGACAGTAGATCTAGCTGGTCTGTCATAATACAATAGAGACAGTAGATATAGCTGGTCTGTCATATTATAATGGAGACAGAGACAGTAGATCTAGCTGGTCTGTCATAATATAATAGAGACAGTAGATCTAGCTGGTATGTCATATTATAATAGAGTCAGTGGATCTAGCTGGTCTGTCATAATATAATAGAGACAGTAGATCTAGCTGGTCTGTCATAATATAATAGAGACAGAGACAGTAGATCTAGCTGGTCTGTCATATTATAACGGAGACAGAGACTGTAGATCTAGCTGGTCTGTCATATTATAATAGAGACAGTAGATCGAGCTGGTCTGTCATAATACAATAGAGACAGTAGATCTAGCTGGTCTGTCATATTATAATAGAGAGAGTAGATCTAGCTGGTCTGTCATAATGCAATAGAGACAGTAGATCTAGCTGCTCTGTCATAATATAATAGAGACAGTAGATATAGCTGGTCTGTCATATTATAATAGACACAGTAGATCTAGCTGGTCTGTCATAATACAATAGAGACAGTAGATCTAGCTGGTCTGTCATAATATAATAGAGACTGTAGACCTAGCTGGTCTGTCATAATATAATAGAGACAGTAGATCTAGCTGGAATGTCATATTATAATGGAGACAGTAGATCTAGCTGGTCTGTCATAATATAATAGAGACAGTAGAACTAGCTGGTCTGTCATAATACAATAGAGACAGAGGCAGTAGATATAGCTGGTCTGTCATATTATAATGGAGACAGAGACAGTAGATCGAGCTGGTCTGTCATAATACAATAGAGACAGTAGATCTAGCTGGTCTGTCATAATATAATAGAGAAAGTAGATCCAGCTGGTCTGTCATAAAACAATAGAGACAGTAGATCTAGCTGGTCTGGCATATTATAATAGAGATAGTAGATCTAGCTGGTCTGTCATAATGCAATAGAGACAGTAGATCTAGCTGCTCTGTCATGATATAATAGAGACAGCAGATCTAGCTGGTCTGTCATAATATAATAGAGACAGTAGATCTAGCTGGTCTGTCATAATACAATAGAGACAGTAGATCTAGCTGGTCTGTCATAATATAATAGAGAAAGTAGATCCAGCTGGTCTGTCATAATATAATAGAGAGAGTAGATCTAGCTGGTCTGTCAGAATATAATAGAGACAATAGATCTAGCTGGTCTGTCATAATATAATAGAGAAAGTAAATCCAGCTGGTCTGTCATAATATAATAGAGACAATAGATCTAGCTGGTCTGTCATAATATAATAGAGAAAGTAGATCTAGCTGGTCTGTCATAAAACAATAGAGACAGTAGATCTTGCTGGTCTGTCATATTATAATAAAGAGAGTATAGATCTAGCCCGTCTGTCATAATATAATAGAGACAGTAGATCTAGCTGGTTTGTCATAATATAATAGAGAAAGTAGATCCAGCTGGTCTGTCATAAAACAATAGAGACAGTAGATCTAGCTGGTCTGTCATAATATAATAGAGATAGTAGATCTTGCTGGTCTGTCATAATGCAATAGAGACAGTAGATCTAGCTGCTCTGTCATAATATAATAGAGACAGCAGATCTAGGTGGTCTGTCATAATATAATAGAGACAGTATATCTAGCTGGTCTGTCATAATACAATAGAGACAGTAGATCTAGCTGGTTTGTCATAATATAATAGAGAAAGTAGATCCAGCTGGTCTGTCATAATATAATAGAGACAGTAGATCTAGCTGGTCTATCATAATATAATAGAGACAGCAGATCTAGCTGGTCTGTCATAATATAATAGAGACAGTAGATCTAGCTGGTCTGTCATATTGTAAAAGAGAAGGTAGATCTACCTGGTCTGTAATAATATAATAGAGACAGTAGATCTAGCTGGTCTAGTCTGTCATAATACAATAGAGACAGTAGATCTAGCTGGTCTGTCATCTTATAATAGAGACAGTAGATCTAGCTGGTCTATTATAATATAATAGAGTCAGTAGATCTAGCTGGTCTGTCATATTATAATAGAGAGAGTAGATCTAGCTGGTCTGTCATAATACAACAGAGACAGTAGATATAGCTGGTCTGTCATAATACAACAGAGACAGTAGATCTAGCTGGTCTGTCATATTATAATAGAGACAGTAGATCGAGCTGGTCTGTCATAATACAATAGAGACAATAGATCTAGCTGGTCTGTCATAATATAATAGAGACAGTAGATCTAGCTGGACTGTCATAATATAATAGAGAAAGTAGATCTAGCTGGTCTGTCATAAAACAATAGAGACAGTAGATCTAGCTGGTCTGTCATATTATAATAGAGAGAGTAGATCTAGCTGGTCTGTCATAATGCAATAGAGACAGTAGATCTAGCTGCTCTGTCATAATATAATAGAGACAGTAGATCTAGCTGGTCTGTCATATTATAATAGAGACAGTAGATCTAGCTGGTCTGTCATAATACAATAGAGACAGTAGATCTAGCTGCTCTGTCATAATATAATAGAGACAGTAGATATAGCTGGTCTGTCATATTATAATAGAGACAGTAGATCTAGCTGGTCTGTCATAATACAATAGAGACAATAGATCTAGCTGGTCTATCATAATATAATAGAGACTGTAGACCTAGCTGGTCTGTCATAATATAATAGAGACAGGAGATCTAGCTGGTCTGTCATAATATAATAGAGAGAGTAGATCTAGCTGGAATGTCATATTATAATGGAGACAGTAGATCTAGCTGGTCTGTCATAATATAATAGAGACAGTAGATCTAGCTGGTCTGTCATATTATAATAGAGACAGTAGATCTAGCTGGTCTGTCATAATACAATAGAGACAGTAGATCTAGCTGCTCTGTCATAATATAATAGAGACAGTAGATATAGCTGGTCTGTCATATTATAATAGAGACAGTAGATCTAGCTGGTCTGTCATAATACAATAGAGACAATAGATCTAGCTGGTCTATCATAATATAATAGAGACTGTAGACCTAGCTGGTCTGTCATAATATAATAGAGACAGTAGATCTAGCTGGTCTGTCATAATATAATAGAGAGAGTAGATCTAGCTGGAATGTCATATTATAATGGAGACAGTAGATCTAGCTGGTCTGTCATATTATAAAAGAGAGAGTAGATCTAGCTGGTCTGTCATAATGCAATAGAGACAGTAGATCTAGCTGCTCTGTCATAATATAATAGAGACAGTAGATCTAGCTGGAATGTCATATTATAATGGAGACAGTAGATCTAGCTGGTCTGTCATAATATAATAGAGACAGTAGATCTAGCTGGTCTGTCATATTATAATAGAGACAGTAGATCTAGCTGGTCTGTCATAATACAATAGAGACAGTAGATCTAGCTGGTCTGTCATAATATAATAGAGACAGTAGATATAGCTGGTCTGTCATATTATAATAGAGACAGTAGATCTAGCTGGTCTGTCATAATACAATAGAGACAATAGATCTAGCTGGTCTATCATAATATAATAGAGACTGTAGACCTAGCTGGTCTGTCATAATATAATAGAGACAGTAGATCTAGCTAGTCTGTCATAATATAATAGAGAGAGTAGATCTAGCTGGAATGTCATATTATAATGGAGACAGTAGATTAAGCTGGTCTGTCATAATACAATAGAGACAGTAGATCTAGCTGGTCTGTCATAATATAATAGAGACAGTAGATCTAGCTGGTCTGTCATAATATAATAGAGAAAGTAGATCCAGCTGGTCTGTCATAAAACAATAGAGACAGTAGATCTAGCTGGTCTGGCATATTATAATAGAGATAGTAGATCTAGCTGGTCTGTCATAATGCAATAGAGACAGTAGATCTAGCTGCTCTGTCATAATATAATAGAGACAGCAGATCTAGCTGGTCTGTCATAATATAATAGAGACAGTAGATCTAGCTGGTCTGTCATAATATAATAGAGAAAGTAAATCTAGCTGGTCTGTCATAAAACAATAGAGACAGTAGATTTTGCTGGTCTGTCATATTATAATAAAGAGAGTATAGATCTAGCCCGTCTGTCATAATATAATAGAGACAGTAGATCTAGCTGGTTTGTTATAATATAATAGAAAAAGTAGATCCAGCTGGTCTGTCATAAAACAATAGAGACAGTAGATCTAGCTGGTCTGTCATAATATAATAGAGATAGTAGATCTAGCTGGTCTGTCATAATGCAATAGAGACAGTAGATCTAGCTGCTCTGTCATAATATAATAGAGACAGCAGATCTAGGTGGTCTGTCATAATATAATAGAGACAGTAGATCTAGCTGTTCTGTCATAATACAATAGAGACAGTAGATCTAGCTGGTCTGTCATAATATAATAGAGAAAGTAGATCCAGCTGGTCTGTCATAATATAATAGAGACAGTAGATCTAGCTGGTCTGTCATAATATAATAGAGACAGCAGATCTAGCTGGTCTGTCATAATATAATAGAGACAGTAGATCTAGCTGGTCTGGTCTGTCATAATACAATAGAGACAGTAGATCTAGCTGGTCTGTCATCTTATAATAGAGACAGTAGATCTAGCTGGTCTATCATAATATAATAGAGACAGCAGATCTAGCTGGTCTGTCATAATATAATAGAGACCGTAGATCTAGCTGGTCTGTCATATTATAATAGACACAGTAGATCTAGCTGGTCTGTCATAATATAATAGAGACAGTAGACCTAGCTGGTCTGTCATAATATAATAGAGACAGTAGATCTAACTGGTCTGTAATAATATAATAGAGAGAGTAGATCTAGCTGGTATGTCATAATATAATAGAGACAGTAGATCTAGCTGGTCTGTCATAATATAATAGAGACAGAGACAGTAGATATAGCTGGTCTGTCATATTATAATGGAGACAGAGACAGTAGATCTAGCTGGTCTGTCATATTATAATAGAGACAGTAGATCGAGCTGGTCTGTCATAATACAATAGAGAAAGCAGATCTAGCGGGTCTTTCATAATATAATAGAGACAGTAGATCTAGCTGGTCTGTCATAATATAATAGAGTAAGTAGATCTAACTGGGCTGTCATAATATAATAGAGAATGTAGATCTAGCTGGTATGTCATAATATAATAGAGACAGTAGATCGAGCTGGTCTGTCATATTACAATAGAGACAATAGATATAGCTGGTCTGTCATAATATAATAGAGACAGTAGATCTAGCTGGACTGTCATAATATAATAGAGAAAGTAGATCTAGCTGGTCTGTCATAAAACAATAGAGACAGTAGATCTAGCTGGTCTGTCATATTATAATAGAGACAGTAGATCTAGCTAGTCTGTCATAATATAATAGAGACAGTAGATCTAGCTGGTTTGTCATAATATAATAGAGACAGTAGATCTAGCTGGTATGTCATAATATAATAGAGACAGTAGATCGAGCTGGTCTGTCATAATACAATAGAGACAATAGATATAGCTGGTCTGTCATAATATAATAGAGACAGTAGATCTAGCTGGACTGTCATAATATAATAGAGAAAGTAGATCTAGCTGGTCTGTCATAAAACAATAGAGACAGTAGATCTAGCTGGTCTGTCATATTATAATAGAGAGAGTAGATCTAGCTGGTCTGTCATAATATAATAGAGACAGTAGATCTAGCTGGTTTGTCATAATATAATAGAGACAGTAGATCTAGCTTGTCTTTCATAATATAATATAGACAGTAGATCTAGCTGGTCAGTCATATTATAATAGAGAGAGTAGATCTAGCTTGTCTGTCATATTATAATAGAGACAGAGACAGCATATCTAGCTGGTCTGTCATATTATAATAGAGACAGTAGATCTAGCTGGTCGGTCATATTATAATAGAGACAGTAGATCTAGCTGGTCTGTCATAATATAATAGAGACAGTATATCTAGCTTGTCTGTCATATTATAATAGAGACAGAGACAGCATATCTAGCTGGTCTGTCATATTATAATAGAGACAGTAGATCTAGCTGGTCGGTCATATTATAATAGAGACAGTAGATCTAGCTGGTCTGTCAAAATACAATAGAGACAGTAGATCTAGCTGGTCTGTCATAATACAATATAGAGAGTAGCTCTAGCTGGTCTGTCAGAATATAATAGAAACAGTAGATCTAGCTGGTCTGTCATATTATAACAGAGACAGTAGATCTAGCTGGTCTGTCATAATATAATAGAGACAGTAAATCCAGCTGGTCTGTCATAATATAAAAGAGACAGTAGATCTAGTTGGTCTGTCATAATATAATAGAGACAGTAGATCTAGCTGGTCTGTCATCTTATAATAGAGAGAGTAGATCTAGCTGGTCTGTCATAATAGAATAGAGACAGTAGATCTAGCTGGTCTGTCATATTATAATAGAGACAGAGACAGCAGATCTAGCTGGTCTGTCATATTTTAATAGAGACAGTAGATCTAGCTGGTCGGTCATATTAAAATAGAGACAGTAAATCTAGCTGGTCTGTCATGATATAATAGAGACAGTAGATCTAGCTGGTCTGTCATAATACAATAGAGACAGTAGATCTAGCTGGTCTGTCATAATACAATAGAGAGAGTAGCTCTAGCTGGTCTGTCAGAATATAATAGAGACAGTAGATCTAGCTGGTCTGTCATATTATAACAGAGACAGTAGATCTAGCTGGTCTGTCATAATATAATAGAGACAGAGACAGCAGATCTAGCTGGTCTGTCATATTATAATAGAGACAGTAGATCTAGCTGGTCGGTGATATTATAATAGAGACAGTAAATCTAGCTGGTCTGTCATAATATAATAGAGACAGTAGATCTAGCTGGTCTGTCATATTATAACAGAGACAGTAGATCTAGCTGGTCTGTCATATTATAATAGAGACAGAGACAGCAGATCTAGCTGGTCTGTCATATTATAATAGAGACAGTAGATCTAGCTGGTCGGTGATATTATAATAGAGACAGTAAATCTAGCTGGTCTGTCATAATATAATAGAGACAGTAGATCGAGCTGGTCTGTCATAATATAATAGAGACAGTAGATCTAGCTGGTCTGTCATAGTATAATAGAGACAGAGACAGTAGATATAGCTGGTCTGTCATATTATAATGGAGACAGAGACAGTAGATCTAGCTGGTCTGTCATATTATAATAGAGACAGTAGATCGAGCTGGTCTGTCATAATACAATAGAGAAAGCAGATCTAGCGGGTCTTTCATAATATAATAGAGACAGTAGATCTAGCTGGTCTGTCATAATATAATAGAGTAAGTAGATCTAACTGGGCTGTCATAATATAATAGAGAAAGTAGATCTAGCTGGTATGTCATAATATAATAGAGACAGTAGATCGAGCTGGTCTGTCATAATACAATAGAGACAATAGATATAGCTGGTCTGTCATAATATAATAGAGACAGTAGATCTAGCTGGACTGTCATAATATAATAGAGAAAGTAGATCTAGCTGGTCTGTCATAAAACAATAGAGACAGTAGATCTAGCTGGTCTGTCATATTATAATAGAGACAGTAGATCTAGCTAGTCTGTCATAATATAATAGAGACAGTAGATCTAGCTGGTTTGTCATAATATAATAGAGACAGTAGATCTAGCTGGTATGTCATAATATAATAGAGACAGTAGATCTAGCTGGACTGTCATAATATAATAGAGAAAGTAGATCTAGCTGGTCTGTCATAAAACAATAGAGACAGTAGATCTAGCTGGTCTGTCATATCATAATAGAGAGAGTAGATCTAGCTGGTCTGTCATAATATAATAGAGACAGTAGATCTAGCTGGTTTGTCATAATATAATAGAGACAGTAGATCTAGCTTGTCTTTCATAATATAATATAGACAGTAGATCTAGCTGGTCGGTCATATTATAATAGAGAGAGTAGATCTAGCTGGTCTGTCATAATATAATAGAGACAGTATATCTAGCTTGTCTGTCATATTATAATAGAGACAGAGACAGCATATCTAGCTGGTCTGTCATATTATAATAGAGACAGTAGATCTAGCTGGTTGGTCATATTATAATAGAGACAGTAGATCTAGCTGGTCTGTCAAAATACAATAGAGACAGTAGATCTAGCTGGTCTGTCATAATACAATATAGAGAGTAGCTCTAGCTGGTCTGTCAGAATATAATAGAAACAGTAGATCTAGCTGGTCTGTCATATTATAACAGAGACAGTAGATCTAGCTGGTCTGTCATAATATAATAGAGACAGTAAATCCAGCTGGTCTGTCATAATAGAAAAGAGACAGTAGATCTAGTTGGTCTGTCATAATATAATAGAGACAGTAGATCTAGCTGGTCAGTCATCTTATAATAGAGAGAGTAGATCTAGCTGGTCTGTCATAATAGAATAGAGACAGTAGATCTAGCTGGTCTGTCATATTATAATAGAGACAGAGACAGCAGATATAGCTGGTCTGTCATATTTTAATAGAGACAGTAGATCTAGCTGGTCGGTCATATTAAAATAGAGACAGTAAATCTAGCTGGTCTGTCATGATATAATAGAGACAGTAGATCTAGCTGGTCTGTCATAATACAATAGAGACAGTAGATCTAGCTGGTCTGTCATAATACAATAGAGAGAGTAGCTCTAGCTGGTCTGTCAGAATATAATAGAGACAGTAGATCTAGCTGGTCTGTCATATTATAACAGAGACAGTAGATCTAGCTGGTCTGTCATAATATAATAGAGACAGTATATCTAGCTGGTCTGTCATATTATAATAGAGACAGAGACAGCAGATCTAGCTGGTCTGTCATATTATAATAGAGACAGTAGATCTAGCTGGTCGGTGATATTATAATAGAGACAGTAAATCTAGCTGGTCTGTCATAATATAATAGAGACAGTAGATCGAGCTGGTCTGTCATAATACAATAGAGACAGTAGATCTAGCTGGTCTGTCATAATACAATAGAGAGAGTAGCTCTAGCTGGTCTTTCAGAATATAATAGAGACAGTAGATCGAGCTGGTCTGTCATAATACAATAGAGACAGTAGATCTAGTTGGTCTGTCATAATACAACAGAGACAGTAGATATAGCTGGTCTGTCATAATACAACAGAGACAGTAGATCTAGCTGGTCTGTCATATTATAATAGAGACAGTAGATCGAGCTGGTCTGTCATAATACAATAGAGACAATAGATCTAGCTGGTCTGTCATAATATAATAGAGACAGTAGATCTAGCTGGACTGTCATAATATAATAGAGAAAGTAGATCTAGCTGGTCTGTCATAAAACAATAGAGACAGTAGATCTAGCTGGTCTGTCATATTATAATAGAGAGAGTAGATCTAGCTGGTCTGTCATAATGCAATAGAGACAGTAGATCTAGCTGCTCTGTCATAATATAATAGAGACAGTAGATCTAGCTGGTCTGTCATATTATAATAGAGACAGTAGATCTAGCTGGTCTGTCATAATACAATAGAGACAGTAGATCTAGCTGCTCTGTCATAATATAATAGAGACAGTAGATATAGCTGGTCTGTCATAATATAATAGAGACAGTAAATCTAGCCCGTCTGTCATAATATAATAGAGACAGTAGATCTAGCTGGTTTGTCATAATATAATAGAAAAAGTAGATCCAGCTGGTCTGTCATAAAACAATAGAGACAGTAGATCTAGCTGGTCTGTCATATTATAATAGAGAGAGTAGATCTAGCTGGTCTGTCATAATGCAATAGAGACAGTAGATCTAGCTGCTCTGTCATAATATAATAGAGACAGTAGATCTAGCTGGTCTGTCATATTATAATAGAGACAGTAGATCTAGCTGGTCTGTCATAATACAATAGAGACAGTAGATCTAGCTGCTCTGTCATAATATAATAGAGACAGTAGATATAGCTGGTCTGTCATAATATAATAGAGACAGTAAATCTAGCCCGTCTGTCATAATATAATAGAGACAGTAGATCTAGCTGGTTTGTCATAATATAATAGAAAAAGTAGATCCAGCTGGTCTGTCATAAAACAATAGAGACAGTAGATCTAGCTGGTCTGTCATAATATAATAGAGATAGTAGATCTAGCTGGTCTGTCATAATGCAATAGAGACAGTAGATCTAGCTGCTCTGTCATAATATAATAGAGACAGCAGATCTAGGTGGTCTGTCATAATATAATAGAGACAGTAGATCTAGCTGTTCTGTCATAATACAATAGAGACAGTAGATCTAGCTGGTCTGTCATAATATAATAGAGAAAGTAGATCCAGCTGGTCTGTCATAATATAATAGAGACAGTAGATCTAGCTGGTCTGTCATAATATAATAGAGACAGCAGATCTAGCTGGTCTGTCATAATATAATAGAGACAGTAGATCTAGCTGGTCTGGTCTGTCATAATACAATAGAGACAGTAGATCTAGCTGGTCTGTCATCTTATAATAGAGACAGTAGATCTAGCTGGTCTATCATAATATAATAGAGACAGCAGATCTAGCTGGTCTGTCATAATATAATAGAGACCGTAGATCTAGCTGGTCTGTCATATTATAATAGACACAGTAGATCTAGCTGGTCTGTCATAATATAATAGAGACAGTAGACCTAGCTGGTCTGTCATAATATAATAGAGACAGTAGATCTAACTGGTCTGTAATAATATAATAGAGAGAGTAGATCTAGCTGGTATGTCATAATATAATAGAGACAGTAGATCTAGCTGGTCTGTCATAATATAATAGAGACAGAGACAGTAGATATAGCTGGTCTGTCATATTATAATGGAGACAGAGACAGTAGATCTAGCTGGTCTGTCATATTATAATAGAGACAGTAGATCGAGCTGGTCTGTCATAATACAATAGAGAAAGCAGATCTAGCGGGTCTTTCATAATATAATAGAGACAGTAGATCTAGCTGGTCTGTCATAATATAATAGAGTAAGTAGATCTAACTGGGCTGTCATAATATAATAGAGAATGTAGATCTAGCTGGTATGTCATAATATAATAGAGACAGTAGATCGAGCTGGTCTGTCATATTACAATAGAGACAATAGATATAGCTGGTCTGTCATAATATAATAGAGACAGTAGATCTAGCTGGACTGTCATAATATAATAGAGAAAGTAGATCTAGCTGGTCTGTCATAAAACAATAGAGACAGTAGATCTAGCTGGTCTGTCATATTATAATAGAGACAGTAGATCTAGCTAGTCTGTCATAATATAATAGAGACAGTAGATCTAGCTGGTTTGTCATAATATAATAGAGACAGTAGATCTAGCTGGTATGTCATAATATAATAGAGACAGTAGATCGAGCTGGTCTGTCATAATACAATAGAGACAATAGATATAGCTGGTCTGTCATAATATAATAGAGACAGTAGATCTAGCTGGACTGTCATAATATAATAGAGAAAGTAGATCTAGCTGGTCTGTCATAAAACAATAGAGACAGTAGATCTAGCTGGTCTGTCATATTATAATAGAGAGAGTAGATCTAGCTGGTCTGTCATAATATAATAGAGACAGTAGATCTAGCTGGTTTGTCATAATATAATAGAGACAGTAGATCTAGCTTGTCTTTCATAATATAATATAGACAGTAGATCTAGCTGGTCAGTCATATTATAATAGAGAGAGTAGATCTAGCTGGTCTGTCATAATATAATAGAGACAGTATATCTAGCTTGTCTGTCATATTATAATAGAGACAGAGACAGCATATCTAGCTGGTCTGTCATATTATAATAGAGACAGTAGATCTAGCTGGTCGGTCATATTATAATAGAGACAGTAGATCTAGCTGGTCTGTCAAAATACAATAGAGACAGTAGATCTAGCTGGTCTGTCATAATACAATATAGAGAGTAGCTCTAGCTGGTCTGTCAGAATATAATAGAAACAGTAGATCTAGCTGGTCTGTCATATTATAACAGAGACAGTAGATCTAGCTGGTCTGTCATAATATAATAGAGACAGTAAATCCAGCTGGTCTGTCATAATATAAAAGAGACAGTAGATCTAGTTGGTCTGTCATAATATAATAGAGACAGTAGATCTAGCTGGTCTGTCATCTTATAATAGAGAGAGTAGATCTAGCTGGTCTGTCATAATAGAATAGAGACAGTAGATCTAGCTGGTCTGTCATATTATAATAGAGACAGAGACAGCAGATCTAGCTGGTCTGTCATATTTTAATAGAGACAGTAGATCTAGCTGGTCGGTCATATTAAAATAGAGACAGTAAATCTAGCTGGTCTGTCATGATATAATAGAGACAGTAGATCTAGCTGGTCTGTCATAATACAATAGAGACAGTAGATCTAGCTGGTCTGTCATAATACAATAGAGAGAGTAGCTCTAGCTGGTCTGTCAGAATATAATAGAGACAGTAGATCTAGCTGGTCTGTCATATTATAACAGAGACAGTAGATCTAGCTGGTCTGTCATAATATAATAGAGACAGAGACAGCAGATCTAGCTGGTCTGTCATATTATAATAGAGACAGTAGATCTAGCTGGTCGGTGATATTATAATAGAGACAGTAAATCTAGCTGGTCTGTCATAATATAATAGAGACAGTAGATCTAGCTGGTCTGTCATATTATAACAGAGACAGTAGATCTAGCTGGTCTGTCATATTATAATAGAGACAGAGACAGCAGATCTAGCTGGTCTGTCATATTATAATAGAGACAGTAGATCTAGCTGGTCGGTGATATTATAATAGAGACAGTAAATCTAGCTGGTCTGTCATAATATAATAGAGACAGTAGATCGAGCTGGTCTGTCATAATATAATAGAGACAGTAGATCTAGCTGGTCTGTCATAGTATAATAGAGACAGAGACAGTAGATATAGCTGGTCTGTCATATTATAATGGAGACAGAGACAGTAGATCTAGCTGGTCTGTCATATTATAATAGAGACAGTAGATCGAGCTGGTCTGTCATAATACAATAGAGAAAGCAGATCTAGCGGGTCTTTCATAATATAATAGAGACAGTAGATCTAGCTGGTCTGTCATAATATAATAGAGTAAGTAGATCTAACTGGGCTGTCATAATATAATAGAGAAAGTAGATCTAGCTGGTATGTCATAATATAATAGAGACAGTAGATCGAGCTGGTCTGTCATAATACAATAGAGACAATAGATATAGCTGGTCTGTCATAATATAATAGAGACAGTAGATCTAGCTGGACTGTCATAATATAATAGAGAAAGTAGATCTAGCTGGTCTGTCATAAAACAATAGAGACAGTAGATCTAGCTGGTCTGTCATATTATAATAGAGACAGTAGATCTAGCTAGTCTGTCATAATATAATAGAGACAGTAGATCTAGCTGGTTTGTCATAATATAATAGAGACAGTAGATCTAGCTGGTATGTCATAATATAATAGAGACAGTAGATCTAGCTGGACTGTCATAATATAATAGAGAAAGTAGATCTAGCTGGTCTGTCATAAAACAATAGAGACAGTAGATCTAGCTGGTCTGTCATATCATAATAGAGAGAGTAGATCTAGCTGGTCTGTCATAATATAATAGAGACAGTAGATCTAGCTGGTTTGTCATAATATAATAGAGACAGTAGATCTAGCTTGTCTTTCATAATATAATATAGACAGTAGATCTAGCTGGTCGGTCATATTATAATAGAGAGAGTAGATCTAGCTGGTCTGTCATAATATAATAGAGACAGTATATCTAGCTTGTCTGTCATATTATAATAGAGACAGAGACAGCATATCTAGCTGGTCTGTCATATTATAATAGAGACAGTAGATCTAGCTGGTTGGTCATATTATAATAGAGACAGTAGATCTAGCTGGTCTGTCAAAATACAATAGAGACAGTAGATCTAGCTGGTCTGTCATAATACAATATAGAGAGTAGCTCTAGCTGGTCTGTCAGAATATAATAGAAACAGTAGATCTAGCTGGTCTGTCATATTATAACAGAGACAGTAGATCTAGCTGGTCTGTCATAATATAATAGAGACAGTAAATCCAGCTGGTCTGTCATAATAGAAAAGAGACAGTAGATCTAGTTGGTCTGTCATAATATAATAGAGACAGTAGATCTAGCTGGTCAGTCATCTTATAATAGAGAGAGTAGATCTAGCTGGTCTGTCATAATAGAATAGAGACAGTAGATCTAGCTGGTCTGTCATATTATAATAGAGACAGAGACAGCAGATATAGCTGGTCTGTCATATTTTAATAGAGACAGTAGATCTAGCTGGTCGGTCATATTAAAATAGAGACAGTAAATCTAGCTGGTCTGTCATGATATAATAGAGACAGTAGATCTAGCTGGTCTGTCATAATACAATAGAGACAGTAGATCTAGCTGGTCTGTCATAATACAATAGAGAGAGTAGCTCTAGCTGGTCTGTCAGAATATAATAGAGACAGTAGATCTAGCTGGTCTGTCATATTATAACAGAGACAGTAGATCTAGCTGGTCTGTCATAATATAATAGAGACAGTATATCTAGCTGGTCTGTCATATTATAATAGAGACAGAGACAGCAGATCTAGCTGGTCTGTCATATTATAATAGAGACAGTAGATCTAGCTGGTCGGTGATATTATAATAGAGACAGTAAATCTAGCTGGTCTGTCATAATATAATAGAGACAGTAGATCGAGCTGGTCTGTCATAATACAATAGAGACAGTAGATCTAGCTGGTCTGTCATAATACAATAGAGAGAGTAGCTCTAGCTGGTCTTTCAGAATATAATAGAGACAGTAGATCGAGCTGGTCTGTCATAATACAATAGAGACAGTAGATCTAGTTGGTCTGTCATAATACAACAGAGACAGTAGATATAGCTGGTCTGTCATAATACAACAGAGACAGTAGATCTAGCTGGTCTGTCATATTATAATAGAGACAGTAGATCGAGCTGGTCTGTCATAATACAATAGAGACAATAGATCTAGCTGGTCTGTCATAATATAATAGAGACAGTAGATCTAGCTGGACTGTCATAATATAATAGAGAAAGTAGATCTAGCTGGTCTGTCATAAAACAATAGAGACAGTAGATCTAGCTGGTCTGTCATATTATAATAGAGAGAGTAGATCTAGCTGGTCTGTCATAATGCAATAGAGACAGTAGATCTAGCTGCTCTGTCATAATATAATAGAGACAGTAGATCTAGCTGGTCTGTCATATTATAATAGAGACAGTAGATCTAGCTGGTCTGTCATAATACAATAGAGACAGTAGATCTAGCTGCTCTGTCATAATATAATAGAGACAGTAGATATAGCTGGTCTGTCATAATATAATAGAGACAGTAAATCTAGCCCGTCTGTCATAATATAATAGAGACAGTAGATCTAGCTGGTTTGTCATAATATAATAGAAAAAGTAGATCCAGCTGGTCTGTCATAAAACAATAGAGACAGTAGATCTAGCTGGTCTGTCATATTATAATAGAGAGAGTAGATCTAGCTGGTCTGTCATAATGCAATAGAGACAGTAGATCTAGCTGCTCTGTCATAATATAATAGAGACAGTAGATCTAGCTGGTCTGTCATATTATAATAGAGACAGTAGATCTAGCTGGTCTGTCATAATACAATAGAGACAGTAGATCTAGCTGCTCTGTCATAATATAATAGAGACAGTAGATATAGCTGGTCTGTCATAATATAATAGAGACAGTAAATCTAGCCCGTCTGTCATAATATAATAGAGACAGTAGATCTAGCTGGTTTGTCATAATATAATAGAAAAAGTAGATCCAGCTGGTCTGTCATAAAACAATAGAGACAGTAGATCTAGCTGGTCTGTCATAATATAATAGAGATAGTAGATCTAGCTGGTCTGTCATAATGCAATAGAGACAGTAGATCTAGCTGCTCTGTCATAATATAATAGAGACAGCAGATCTAGGTGGTCTGTCATAATATAATAGAGACAGTAGATCTAGCTGGTCTGTCATAATACAATAGAGACAGTAGATCTAGCTGGTCTGTCATAATATAATAGAGAAAGTAGATCCAGCTGGTCTGTCATAATATAATAGAGACAGTAGATCTAGCTGGTCTGTCATAATATAATAGAGACAGCAGATCTAGCTGGTCTGTCATAATATAATAGAGACAGTAGATCTAGCTGGTCTGGTCTGTCATAATACAATAGAGACAGTAGATCTAGCTGGTCTGTCATCTTATAATAGAGACAGTAGATCTAGCTGGTCTATCATAATATAATAGAGACAGCAGATCTAGCTGGTCTGTCATAATATAATAGAGACCGTAGATCTAGCTGGTCTGTCATATTATAATA
The DNA here is from genome assembly GCF_045791955.1 of Oncorhynchus clarkii lewisi. NCBI lineage: Eukaryota > Metazoa > Chordata > Actinopteri > Salmoniformes > Salmonidae > Oncorhynchus > Oncorhynchus clarkii. The sequence goes on along the minus strand of NC_092159.1, from coordinate 1,984,914 downwards.
GACACAGTAGATCTAGCTGGTCTGTCATAATATAATAGAGACAGTAGACCTAGCTGGTCTGTCATAATATAATAGAGACAGTAGATCTAACTGGTCTGTAATAATATAATAGAGAGAGTAGATCTAGCTGGTATGTCATAATATAATAGAGACAGTAGATCTAGCTGGTCTGTCATAATATAATAGAGACAGTAGATCTAGCTGGTCTGTCATAATATAATAGAGACAGAGACAGTAGATATAGCTGGTCTGTCATATTATAATGGAGACAGAGACAGTAGATCTAGCTGGTCTGTCATATTATAATAGAGACAGTAGATCGAGCTGGTCTGTCATAATACAATAGAGAAAGCAGATCTAGCGGGTCTTTCATAATATAATAGAGACAGTAGATCTAGCTGGTCTGTCATAATATAATAGAGTAAATAGATCTAACTGGGCTGTCATAATATAATAGAGAAAGTAGATCTAGCTGGTATGTCATAATATAATAGAGACAGTAGATCGAGCTGGTCTGTCATATTACAATAGAGACAATAGATATAGCTGGTCTGTCATAATATAATAGAGACAGTAGATCTAGCTGGACTGTCATAATATAATAGAGAAAGTAGATCTAGCTGGTCTGTCACAAAACAATAGAGACAGTAGATCTAGCTGGTCTGTCATATTATAATAGAGACAGTAGATCTAGCTAGTCTGTCATAATATAATAGAGACAGTAGATCTAGCTGGTTTGTCATAATATAATAGAGACAGTAGATCTAGCTGGTATGTCATAATATAATAGAGACAGTAGATCGAGCTGGTCTGTCATAATACAATAGAGACAATAGATATAGCTGGTCTGTCATAATATAATAGAGACAGTAGATCTAGCTGGACTGTCATAATATAATAGAGAAAGTAGATCTAGCTGGTCTGTCATAAAACAATAGAGACAGTAGATCTAGCTGGTCTGTCATATTATAATAGAGAGAGTAGATCTAGCTGGTCTGGCATAATATAATAGAGACAGTAGATCTAGCTGGTTTGTCATAATATAATAGAGACAGTAGATCTAGCTTGTCTTTCATAATATAATATAGACAGTAGATCTAGCTGGTCAGTCATATTATAATAGAGAGAGTAGATCTAGCTGGTCTGTCATAATATAATAGAGACAGTATATCTAGCTTGTCTGTCATATTATAATAGAGACAGAGACAGCATATCTAGCTGGTCTGTCATATTATAATAGAGACAGTAGATCTAGCTGGTCGGTCATATTATAATAGAGACAGTAGATCTAGCTGGTCTGTCAAAATACAATAGAGACAGTAGATCTAGCTGGTCTGTCATAATACAATATAGAGAGTAGCTCTAGCTGGTCTGTCAGAATATAAGAGAAACAGTAGATCTAGCTGGTCTGTCATATTATAACAGAGACAGTAGATCTAGCTGGTCTGTCATATTTTAATAGAGACAGTAGATCTAGCTGGTCGGTCATATTAAAATAGAGACAGTAAATCTAGCTGGTCTGTCATGATATAATAGAGACAGTAGATCTAGCTGGTCTGTCATAATACAATAGAGACAGTAGATCTAGCTGGTCTGTCATAATACAATAGAGAGAGTAGCTCTAGCTGGTCTGTCAGAATATAATAGAGACAGTAGATCTAGCTGGTCTGTCATATTATAACAGAGACAGTAGATCTAGCTGGTCTGTCATAATATAATAGAGACAGAGACAGCAGATCTAGCTGGTCTGTCATATTATAATAGAGACAGTAGATCTAGCTGGTCGGTGATATTATAATAGAGACAGTAAATCTAGCTGGTCTGTCATAATATAATAGAGACAGTAGATCTAGCTGGTCTGTCATATTATAACAGAGACAGTAGATCTAGCTGGTCTGTCATATTATAATAGAGACAGAGACAGCAGATCTAGCTGGTCTGTCATATTATAATAGAGACAGTAGATCTAGCTGGTCGGTGATATTATAATAGAGACAGTAAATCTAGCTGGTCTGTCATAATATAATAGAGACAGTAGATCGAGCTGGTCTGTCATAATATAATAGAGACAGTAGATCTAGCTGGTCTGTCATAGTATAATAGAGACAGAGACAGTAGATATAGCTGGTCTGTCATATTATAATGGAGACAGAGACAGTAGATCTAGCTGGTCTGTCATATTATAATAGAGACAGTAGATCGAGCTGGTCTGTCATAATACAATAGAGAAAGCAGATCTAGCGGGTCTTTCATAATATAATAGAGACTGTAGACCTAGCTGCTCTGTCATAATATAATAGAGACAGTAGATCTAGCTGGTCTGTCATAATATAATAGAGAGAGTAGATCTAGCTGGAATGTAATATTATAATGGAGACAGTAGATCTAGCTGGTCTGTCATATTATAAAAGAGAGAGTAGATCTAGCTGGTCTGTCATAATGCAATAGAGACAGTAGATCTAGCTGCTCTGTCATAATATAATAGAGACAGTAGATCTAGCTGGTCTGTCATATTATAATAGAGACAGTAGATCTAGCTGGTCTGTCATAATACAATAGAGACAGTAGATCTAGCTTCTCTGTCATAATATAATAGAGACAGTAGATCTAGCTGGTCTGTCATAATGCAATAGAGACAGTAGATCTAGCTGCTCTGTCATAATATAATAGAGACAGTAGATCTAGCTGGAATGTCATATTATAATGGAGACAGTAGATCTAGCTGGTCTGTCATAATATAATAGAGACAGTAGATCTAGCTGGTCTGTCATATTATAATAGAGACAGTAGATCTAGCTGGTCTGTCATAATACAATAGAGACAGTAGATCTAGCTGCTCTGTCATAATATAATAGAGACAGTAGATATAGCTGGTCTGTCATATTATAATAGAGACAGTAGATCTAGCTGGTCTGTCATAGTACAATAGAGACAATAGATCTAGCTGGTCTATCATAATATAATAGAGACTGTAGACCTAGCTGGTCTGTCATAATATAATAGAGACAGTAGATCTAGCTGGTCTGTCATAATATAATAGAGAGAGTAGATCTAGCTGGAATGTCATATTATAATGGAGACAGTAGATTGAGCTGGTCTGTCATAATACAATAGAGACAGTAGATCTAGTTGGTCTGTCATAATACAACAGAGACAGTAGATCTAGCTGGTCTGTCATATTATAATAGAGACAGTAGATCGAGCTGGTCTGTCATAATACAATAGAGACAGTAGATCTAGTTGGTCTGTCATAATACAACAGAGACAGTAGATATAGCTGGTCTGTCATAATACAACAGAGACAGTAGATCTAGCTGGTCTGTCATATTATAATAGAGACAGTAGATCGAGCTGGTCTGTCATAATACAATAGAGACAGTAGATCTAGCTGGTCTGTCATAATATAATAGAGACAGTAGATCTAGCTGGTCTGTCATAATATAATAGAGAAAGTAGATCCAGCTGGTCTGTCATAAAACAATAGAGACAGTAGATCTAGCTGGTCTGGCATATTATAATACAATAGAGACAGTAGATCTAGCTGCTCTGTCATAATATAATAGAGACAGTAGATATAGCTGGTCTGTCATATTATAATAGAGACAGTAGATCTAGCTTGTCTGTCATAGTACAATAGAGACAATAGATCTAGCTGGTCTATCATAATATAATAGAGACTGTAGACCTAGCTGGTCTGTCATAATATAATAGAGACAGTAGATCTAGCTGGTCTGGTCTGTCATAATACAATAGAGACAGTAGATCTAGCTGGTCTGTCATCTTATAATAGAGACAGTAGATCTAGCTGGTCTATCATAATATAATAGAGACAGCAGATCTAGCTGGTCTGTCATAATATAATAGAGACCGTAGATCTAGCTGGTCTGTCATATTATAATAGACACAGTAGATCTAGCTGGTCTGTCATAATATAATAGAGACAGTAGACCTAGCTGGTCTGTCATAATATAATAGAGACAGTAGATCTAACTGGTCTGTAATAATATAATAGAGAGAGTAGATCTAGCTGGTATGTCATAATATAATAGAGACAGTAGATCTAGCTGGTCTGTCATAATATTATAGAGACAGTAGATCTAGCTGGTCTGTCATAATATAATAGAGACAGAGACAGTAGATATAGCTGGTCTGTCATATTATAATGGAGACAGAGACAGTAGATCTAGCTGGTCTGTCATATTATAATAGAGACAGTAGATCGAGCTGGTCTGTCATAATACAATAGAGAAAGCAGATCTAGCGGGTCTTTCATAATATAATAGAGACAGTAGATCTAGATGGTCTGTCATAATATAATAGAGTAAGTAGATCTAACTGGGCTGTCATAATATAATAGAGAAAGTAGATCTAGCTGGTATGTCATAATATAATAGAGACAGTAGATCGAGCTGGTCTGTCATATTACAATAGAGACAATAGATATAGCTGGTCTGTCATAATATAATAGAGACAGTAGATCTAGCTGGACTGTCATAATATAATAGAGAAAGTAGATCTAGCTGGTCTGTCATAAAACAATAGAGACAGTAGATCTAGCTGGTCTGTCATATTATAATAGAGAGAGTAGATCTAGCTGGTCTGTCATAATATAATAGAGACAGTAGATCTAGCTGGTTTGTCATAATATAATAGAGACAGTAGATCTAGCTTGTCTTTCATAATATAATATAGACAGTAGATCTTGCTGGTCAGTCATATTATAATAGAGAGAGTAGATCTAGCTGGTCTGTCATAATATAATAGAGACAGTATATCTAGCTTGTCTGTCATATTATAATAGAGACAGAGACAGCATATCTAGCTGGTCTGTCATATTATAATAGAGACAGTAGATCTAGCTGGTCGGTCATATTATAATAGAGACAGTAGATCTAGCTGGTCTGTCAAAATACAATAGAGACAGTAGATCTAGCTGGTCTGTCATAATACAATATAGAGAGTAGCTCTAGCTGGTCTGTCAGAATATAATAGAAACAGTAGATCTAGCTGGTCTGTCATATTATAACAGAGACAGTAGATCTAGCTGGTCTGTCATAATATAATAGAGACAGTAAATCCAGCTGGTCTGTCATAGTATAAAAGAGACAGTAGATCTAGTTGGTCTGTCATAATATAATAGAGACAGTAGATCTAGCTGGTCTGTCATCTTATAATAGAGAGAGTAGATCTAGCTGGTCTGTCATAATAGAATAGAGACAGTAGATCTAGCTGGTCTGTCATATTATAATAGAGACAGAGACAGCAGATCTAGCTGGTCTGTCATATTTTAATAGAGACAGTAGATCTAGCTGGTCGGTCATATTAAAATAGAGACAGTAAATCTAGCTGGTCTGTCATGATATAATAGAGACAGTAGATCTAGCTGGTCTGTCATAATACAATAGAGACAGTAGATCTAGCTGGTCTGTCATAATACAATAGAGACAGTAGCTCTAGCTGGTCTGTCAGAATATAATAGAGACAGTAGATCTAGCAGGTCTGTCATATTATGACAGAGACAGTAGATCTAGCTGGTCTGTCATAATATAATAGAGACAGTAGATATAGCTGGTCTGTCATATTATAATAGAGACAGTAGATCTAGCTGGTCTGTCATAGTACAATAGAGACAATAGATCTAGCTGGTCTATCATAATATAATAGAGACTGTAGACCTAGCTGGTCTGTCATAATATAATAGAGACAGTAGATCTAGCTGGTCTGTCATAATATAATAGAGAGAGTAGATCTAGCTGGAATGTCATATTATAATGGAGACAGTAGATTGAGCTGGTCTGTCATAATACAATAGAGACAGTAGATCTAGTTGGTCTGTCATAATACAACAGAGACAGTAGATCTAGCTGGTCTGTCATATTATAATAGAGACAGTAGATCGAGCTGGTCTGTCATAATACAATAGAGACAGTAGATCTAGTTGGTCTGTCATAATACAACAGAGACAGTAGATATAGCTGGTCTGTCATAATACAACAGAGACAGTAGATCTAGCTGGTCTGTCATATTATAATAGAGACAGTAGATCGAGCTGGTCTGTCATAATACAATAGAGACAGTAGATCTAGCTGGTCTGTCATAATATAATAGAGACAGTAGATCTAGCTGGTCTGTCATAATATAATAGAGAAAGTAGATCCAGCTGGTCTGTCATAAAACAATAGAGACAGTAGATCTAGCTGGTCTGGCATATTATAATACAATAGAGACAGTAGATCTAGCTGCTCTGTCATAATATAATAGAGACAGTAGATATAGCTGGTCTGTCATATTATAATAGAGACAGTAGATCTAGCTGGTCTGTCACAGTACAATAGAGACAATAGATCTAGCTGGTCTATCATAATATAATAGAGACTGTAGACCTAGCTGGTCTGTCATAATATAATAGAGACAGTAGATCTAGCTGGTCTGGTCTGTCATAATACAATAGAGACAGTAGATCTAGCTGGTCTGTCATCTTATAATAGAGACAGTAGATCTAGCTGGTCTATCATAATATAATAGAGACAGCAGATCTAGCTGGTCTGTCATAATATAATAGAGACCGTAGATCTAGCTGGTCTGTCATATTATAATAGACACAGTAGATCTAGCTGGTCTGTCATAATATAATAGAGACAGTAGACCTAGCTGGTCTGTCATAATATAATAGAGACAGTAGATCTAACTGGTCTGTAATAATATAATAGAGAGAGTAGATCTAGCTGGTATGTCATAATATAATAGAGACAGTAGATCTAGCTGGTCTGTCATAATATTATAGAGACAGTAGATCTAGCTGGTCTGTCATAATATAATAGAGACAGAGACAGTAGATATAGCTGGTCTGTCATATTATAATGGAGACAGAGACAGTAGATCTAGCTGGTCTGTCATATTATAATAGAGACAGTAGATCGAGCTGGTCTGTCATAATACAATAGAGAAAGCAGATCTAGCGGGTCTTTCATAATATAATAGAGACAGTAGATCTAGATGGTCTGTCATAATATAATAGAGTAAGTAGATCTAACTGGGCTGTCATAATATAATAGAGATAGTAGATCTAGCTGGTATGTCATAATATAATAGAGACAGTAGATCGAGCTGGTCTGTCATATTACAATAGAGACAATAGATATAGCTGGTCTATCATAATATAATAGAGACAGTAGATCTAGCTGGACTGTCATAATATAATAGAGAAAGTAGATCTAGCTGGTCTGTCATAAAACAATAGAGACAGTAGATCTAGCTGGTCTGTCATATTATAATAGAGAGAGTAGATCTAGCTGGTCTGTCATAATATAATAGAGACAGTAGATCTAGCTGGTTTGTCATAATATAATAGAGACAGTAGATCTAGCTTGTCTTTCATAATATAATATAGACAGTAGATCTTGCTGGTCAGTCATATTATAATAGAGAGAGTAGATCTAGCTGGTCTGTCATAATATAATAGAGACAGTATATCTAGCTTGTCTGTCATATTATAATAGAGACAGAGACAGCATATCTAGCTGGTCTGTCATATTATAATAGAGACAGTAGATCTAGCTGGTCGGTCATATTATAATAGAGACAGTAGATCTAGCTGGTCTGTCAAAATACAATAGAGACAGTAGATCTAGCTGGTCTGTCATAATACAATATAGAGAGTAGCTCTAGCTGGTCTGTCAGAATATAATAGAAACAGTAGATCTAGCTGGTCTGTCATATTATAACAGAGACAGTAGATCTAGCTGGTCTGTCATAATATAATAGAGACAGTAAATCCAGCTGGTCTGTCATAGTATAAAAGAGACAGTAGATCTAGTTGGTCTGTCATAATATAATAGAGACAGTAGATCTAGCTGGTCTGTCATCTTATAATAGAGAGAGTAGATCTAGCTGGTCTGTCATAATAGAATAGAGACAGTAGATCTAGCTGGTCTGTCATATTATAATAGAGACAGAGACAGCAGATCTAGCTGGTCTGTCATATTTTAATAGAGACAGTAGATCTAGCTGGTCGGTCATATTAAAATAGAGACAGTAAATCTAGCTGGTCTGTCATGATATAATAGAGACAGTAGATCTAGCTGGTCTGTCATAATACAATAGAGACAGTAGATCTAGCTGGTCTGTCATAATACAATAGAGACAGTAGCTCTAGCTGGTCTGTCAGAATATAATAGAGACAGTAGATCTAGCAGGTCTGTCATATTATGACAGAGACAGTAGATCTAGCTGGTCTGTCATAATATAATAGAGACAGTAGATATAGCTGGTCTGTCATATTATAATAGAGACAGTAGATCTAGCTGGTCTGTCATAGTACAATAGAGACAATAGATCTAGCTGGTCTATCATAATATAATAGAGACTGTAGACCTAGCTGGTCTGTCATAATATAATAGAGACAGTAGATCTAGCTGGTCTGTCATAATATAATAGAGAGAGTAGATCTAGCTGGAATGTCATATTATAATGGAGACAGTAGATTGAGCTGGTCTGTCATAATACAATAGAGACAGTAGATCTAGTTGGTCTGTCATAATACAACAGAGACAGTAGATCTAGCTGGTCTGTCATATTATAATAGAGACAGTAGATCGAGCTGGTCTGTCATAATACAATAGAGACAGTAGATCTAGTTGGTCTGTCATAATACAACAGAGACAGTAGATATAGCTGGTCTGTCATAATACAACAGAGACAGTAGATCTAGCTGGTCTGTCATATTATAATAGAGACAGTAGATCGAGCTGGTCTGTCATAATACAATAGAGACAGTAGATCTAGCTGGTCTGTCATAATATAATAGAGACAGTAGATCTAGCTGGTCTGTCATAATATAATAGAGAAAGTAGATCCAGCTGGTCTGTCATAAAACAATAGAGACAGTAGATCTAGCTGGTCTGGCATATTATAATACAATAGAGACAGTAGATCTAGCTGCTCTGTCATAATATAATAGAGACAGTAGATATAGCTGGTCTGTCATATTATAATAGAGACAGTAGATCTAGCTGGTCTGTCACAGTACAATAGAGACAATAGATCTAGCTGGTCTATCATAATATAATAGAGACTGTAGACCTAGCTGGTCTGTCATAATATAATAGAGACAGTAGATCTAGCTGGTCTGGTCTGTCATAATACAATAGAGACAGTAGATCTAGCTGGTCTGTCATCTTATAATAGAGACAGTAGATCTAGCTGGTCTATCATAATATAATAGAGACAGCAGATCTAGCTGGTCTGTCATAATATAATAGAGACCGTAGATCTAGCTGGTCTGTCATATTATAATAGACACAGTAGATCTAGCTGGTCTGTCATAATATAATAGAGACAGTAGACCTAGCTGGTCTGTCATAATATAATAGAGACAGTAGATCTAACTGGTCTGTAATAATATAATAGAGAGAGTAGATCTAGCTGGTATGTCATAATATAATAGAGACAGTAGATCTAGCTGGTCTGTCATAATATTATAGAGACAGTAGATCTAGCTGGTCTGTCATAATATAATAGAGACAGAGACAGTAGATATAGCTGGTCTGTCATATTATAATGGAGACAGAGACAGTAGATCTAGCTGGTCTGTCATATTATAATAGAGACAGTAGATCGAGCTGGTCTGTCATAATACAATAGAGAAAGCAGATCTAGCGGGTCTTTCATAATATAATAGAGACAGTAGATCTAGATGGTCTGTCATAATATAATAGAGTAAGTAGATCTAACTGGGCTGTCATAATATAATAGAGATAGTAGATCTAGCTGGTATGTCATAATATAATAGAGACAGTAGATCGAGCTGGTCTGTCATATTACAATAGAGACAATAGATATAGCTGGTCTATCATAATATAATAGAGACAGTAGATCTAGCTGGACTGTCATAATATAATAGAGAAAGTAGATCTAGCTGGTCTGTCATAAAACAATAGAGACAGTAGATCTAGCTGGTCTGTCATATTATAATAGAGAGAGTAGATCTAGCTGGTCTGTCATAATATAATAGAGACAGTAGATCTAGCTGGTTTGTCATAATATAATAGAGACAGTAGATCTAGCTTGTCTTTCATAATATAATATAGACAGTAGATCTTGCTGGTCAGTCATATTATAATAGAGAGAGTAGATCTAGCTGGTCTGTCATAATATAATAGAGACAGTATATCTAGCTTGTCTGTCATATTATAATAGAGACAGAGACAGCATATCTAGCTGGTCTGTCATATTATAATAGAGACAGTAGATCTAGCTGGTCGGTCATATTATAATAGAGACAGTAGATCTAGCTGGTCTGTCAAAATACAATAGAGACAGTAGATCTAGCTGGTCTGTCATAATACAATATAGAGAGTAGCTCTAGCTGGTCTGTCAGAATATAATAGAAACAGTAGATCTAGCTGGTCTGTCATATTATAACAGAGACAGTAGATCTAGCTGGTCTGTCATAATATAATAGAGACAGTAAATCCAGCTGGTCTGTCATAGTATAAAAGAGACAGTAGATCTAGTTGGTCTGTCATAATATAATAGAGACAGTAGATCTAGCTGGTCTGTCATCTTATAATAGAGAGAGTAGATCTAGCTGGTCTGTCATAATAGAATAGAGACAGTAGATCTAGCTGGTCTGTCATATTATAATAGAGACAGAGACAGCAGATCTAGCTGGTCTGTCATATTTTAATAGAGACAGTAGATCTAGCTGGTCGGTCATATTAAAATAGAGACAGTAAATCTAGCTGGTCTGTCATGATATAATAGAGACAGTAGATCTAGCTGGTCTGTCATAATACAATAGAGACAGTAGATCTAGCTGGTCTGTCATAATACAATAGAGACAGTAGCTCTAGCTGGTCTGTCAGAATATAATAGAGACAGTAGATCTAGCAGGTCTGTCATATTATGACAGAGACAGTAGATCTAGCTGGTCTGTCATAATATAATAGAGACAGAGACAGCAGATCTAGCTGGTCTGTCATATTATAATAGAGACAGTAGATCTAGCTGGTCGGTGATATTATAATAGAGACAGTAAATCTAGCTGGTCTGTCATAATATAATAGAGACAGTAGATCTAGCTGGTCTGTCATATTATAACAGAGACAGTAGATCTAGCTGGTCTGTCATATTATAATAGAGACAGAGACAGCAGATCTAGCTGGTCTGTCATATTATAATAGAGACAGTAGATCTAGCTGGTCGGTGATATTATAATAGAGACAGTAAATCTAGCTGGTCTGTCATAATATAATAGAGACAGTAGATCGAGCTGGTCTGTCATAATATAATAGAGACAGTAGATCTAGCTGGTCTGTCATAATATAATAGAGACAGAGACAGTAGATATAGCTGGTCTGTCATATTATAATGGAGACAGAGACAGTAGATCTAGCTGGTCTGTCATATTATAATAGAGACAGTAGATCGAGCTGGTCTGTCATAATACAATAGAGAAAGCAGATCTAGCGGGTCTTTCATAATATAATAGAGACAGTAGATCTAGCTGGTCTGTCATAATATAATAGAGTAAGTAGATCTAACTGGGCTGTCATAATATAATAGAGAAAGTAGATCTAGCTGGTATGTCATAATATAATAGAGACAGTAGATCGAGCTGGTCTGTCATAATACAATAGAGACAATTGATATAGCTGGTCTGTCATAATATAATAGAGACAGTAGATCTAGCTGGACTGTCATAATATAATAGAGAAAGTAGATCTAGCTGGTCTGTCATAAAACAATAGAGACAGTAGATCTAGCTGGTCTGTCATATTATAATAGAGACAGTAGATCTAGCTAGTCTGTCATAATATAATAGAGACAGTAGATCTAGCTGGTTTGTCATAATATAATAGAGACAGTAGATCTAGCTGGTATGTCATAATATAATAGAGACAGTAGATCTAGCTGGACTGTCATAATATAATAGAGAAAGTAGATCTAGCTGGTCTGTCATAATATAATAGAGACAGTAGATCTAGCTGGTCTGTCATATTGTAAAAGAGAAGGTAGATCTACCTGGTCTGTAATAATATAATAGAGACAGTAGATCTAGCTGGTCTGGTCTGTCATAATACAATAGAGACAGTAGATCTAGCTGGTCTGTCATCTTATAATAGAGACAGTAGATCTAGCTGGTCTATCATAATATAATAGAGACAGCAGATCTAGCTGGTCTGTCATAATATAATAGAGACCGTAGATCTAGCTGGTCTGTCATATTATAATAGACACAGTAGATCTAGCTGGTCTGTCATAATATAATAGAGACAGTAGACCTAGCTGGTCTGTCATAATATAATAGAGACAGTAGATCTAACTGGTCTGTAATAATATAATAGAGAGAGTAGATCTAGCTGGTATGTCATAATATAATAGAGACAGTAGATCTAGCTGGTCTGTCATAATATTATAGAGACAGTAGATCTAGCTGGTCTGTCATAATATAATAGAGACAGAGACAGTAGATATAGCTGGTCTGTCATATTATAATGGAGACAGAGACAGTAGATCTAGCTGGTCTGTCATATTATAATAGAGACAGTAGATCGAGCTGGTCTGTCATAATACAATAGAGAAAGCAGATCTAGCGGGTCTTTCATAATATAATAGAGACAGTAGATCTAGATGGTCTGTCATAATATAATAGAGTAAGTAGATCTAACTGGGCTGTCATAATATAATAGAGAAAGTAGATCTAGCTGGTATGTCATAATATAATAGAGACAGTAGATCGAGCTGGTCTGTCATATTACAATAGAGACAGTAGATCTAGCTGGACTGTCATAATATAATAGAGAAAGTAGATCTAGCTGGTCTGTCATAAAACAATAGAGACAGTAGATCTAGCTGGTCTGTCATATTATAATAGAGAGAGTAGATCTAGCTGGTCTGTCATAATATAATAGAGACAGTAGATCTAGCTGGTTTGTCATAATATAATAGAGACAGTAGATCTAGCTTGTCTTTCATAATATAACATAGACAGTAGATCTTGCTGGTCAGTCATATTATAATAGAGAGAGTAGATCTAGCTGGTCTGTCATAATATAATAGAGACAGTATATCTAGCTTGTCTGTCATATTATAATAGAGACAGAGACAGCATATCTAGCTGGTCTGTCATATTATAATAGAGACAGTAGATCTAGCTGGTCGGTCATATTATAATAGAGACAGTAGATCTAGCTGGTCTGTCAAAATACAATAGAGACAGTAGATCTAGCTGGTCTGTCATAATACAATATAGAGAGTAGCTCTAGCTGGTCTGTCAGAATATAATAGAAACAGTAGATCTAGCTGGTCTGTCATATTATAACAGAGACAGTAGATCTAGCTGGTCTGTCATAATATAATAGAGACAGTAAATCCAGCTGGTCTGTCATAGTATAAAAGAGACAGTAGATCTAGTTGGTCTGTCATAATATAATAGAGACAGTAGATCTAGCTGGTCTGTCATCTTATAATAGAGAGAGTAGATCTAGCTGGTCTGTCATAATAGAATAGAGACAGTAGATCTAGCTGGTCTGTCATATTATAATAGAGACAGAGACAGCAGATCTAGCTGGTCTGTCATATTTTAATAGAGACAGTAGATCTAGCTGGTCGGTCATATTAAAATAGAGACAGTAAATCTAGCTGGTCTGTCATGATATAATAGAGACAGTAGATCTAGCTGGTCTGTCATAATACAATAGAGACAGTAGATCTAGCTGGTCTGTCATAATACAATAGAGACAGTAGCTCTAGCTGGTCTGTCAGAATATAATAGAGACAGTAGATCTAGCAGGTCTGTCATATTATGACAGAGACAGTAGATCTAGCTGGTCTGTCATAATATAATAGAGATAGAGACAGCAGATCTAGCTGGTCTGTCATATTATAATAGAGACAGTAGATCTAGCTGGTCGGTGATATTATAATAGAGACAGTAAATCTAGCTGGTCTGTCATAATATAATAGAGACAGTAGATCTAGCTGGTCTGTCATATTATAACAGAGACAGTAGATCTAGCTGGTCTGTCATATTATAATAGAGACAGAGACAGCAGATCTAGCTGGTCTGTCATATTATAATAGAGACAGTAGATCTAGCTGGTCGGTGATATTATAATAGAGACAGTAAATCTACCTGGTCTGTCATAATATAATAGAGACAGTAGATCGAGCTGGTCTGTCATAATATAATAGAGACAGTAGATCTAGCTGGTCTGTCATAATATAATAGAGACAGAGACAGTAGATATAGCTGGTCTGTCATATTATAATGGAGACAGAGACAGTAGATCTAGCTGGTCTGTCATATTATAATAGAGACAGTAGATCGAGCTGGTCTGTCATAATACAATAGAGAAAGCAGATCTAGCGGGTCTTTCATAATATAATAGAGACAGTAGATCTAGCTGGTCTGTCATAATATAATAGAGTAAGTAGATCTAACTGGGCTGTCATAATATAATAGAGAAAGTAGATCTAGCTGGTATGTCATAATATAATAGAGACAGTAGATCGAGCTGGTCTGTCATAATACAATAGAGACAATAGATATAGCTGGTCTGTCATAATATAATAGAGACAGTAGATCTAGCTGGACTGTCATAATATAATAGAGAAAGTAGATCTAGCTGGTCTGTCATAAAACAATAGAGACAGTAGATCTAGCTGGTCTGTCATATTATAATAGAGACAGTAGATCTAGCTAGTCTGTCATAATATAATAGAGACAGTAGATCTAGCTGGTTTGTCATAATATAATAGAGACAGTAGATCTAGCTGGTATGTCATAATATAATAGAGACAGTAGATCTAGCTGGACTGTCATAATATAATAGAGAAAGTAGATCTAGCTGGTCTGTCATAAAACAATAGAGACAGTAGATCTAGCTGGTCTGTCATATTATAATAGAGAGAGTAGATCTAGCTGGTCTGTCATAATATAATAGAGACAGTAGATCTAGCTGGTTTGTCATAATATAATAGAGACAGTAGATCTAGCTTGTCTTTCATATTATAACAGAGACAGTAGATCTAGCTGGTCTGTCATAATATAATAGAGACAGTAAATCCAGCTGGTCTGTCATAATATAAAAGAGACAGTAGATCTAGTTGGTCTGTCATAATATAATAGAGACAGTAGATCTAGCTGGTCTGTCATCTTATAATAGAGAGAGTAGATCTAGATGGTCTGTCATAATTGAATAGAGACAGTAGATCTAGCTGGTCTGTCATATTATAATAGAGACAGAGACAGCAGATATAGCTGGTCTGTCATATTTTAATAGAGACAGTAGATCTAGCTGGTCGGTCATATTAAAATAGAGACAGTAAATCTAGCTGGTCTGTCATGATATAATAGAGACAGTAGATCTAGCTGGTCTGTCATAATACAATAGAGACAGTAGATCTAGCTGGTCTGTCATAATATAATAGAGACAGTATATCTAGCTTGTCTGTCATATTATAATAGAGACAGAGACAGCATATCTAGCTGGTCTGTCATATTATAATAGAGACAGTAGATCTAGCTGGTTGGTCATATTATAATAGAGACAGTAGATCTAGCTGGTCTGTCAAAATACAATAGAGACAGTAGATCTAGCTGGTCTGTCATAATATAATAGAGACAGTATATCTAGCTTGTCTGTCATATTATAATAGAGACAGAGACAGCATATCTAGCTGGTCTGTCATATTATAATAGAGACAGTAGATCTAGCTGGTTGGTCATATTATAATAGAGACAGTAGATCTAGCTGGTCTGTCAAAATACAATAGAGACAGTAGATCTAGCTGGTCTGTCATAATACAATATAGAGAGTAGCTCTAGCTGGTCTGTCAGAATATAATAGAAACAGTAGATCTAGCTGGTCTGTCATATTATAACAGAGACAGTAGATCTAGCTGGTCTGTCATAATATAATAGAGACAGTAAATCCAGCTGGTCTGTCATAATATAAAAGAGACAGTAGATCTAGTTGGTCTGTCATAATATAATAGAGACAGTAGATCTATCTGGTCTGTCATCTTATAATAGAGAGAGTAGATCTAGCTGGTCTGTCATAATAGAATAGAGACAGTAGATCTAGCTGGTCTGTCATATTATAATAGAGACAGAGACAGCAGATATAGCTGGTCTGTCATATTTTAATAGAGACATTAGATCTAGCTGGTCGGTCATATTAAAATAGAGACAGTAAATCTAGCTGGTCTGTCATGATATAATAGAGACAGTAGATCTAGCTGGTCTGTCATAATACAATAGAGACAGTAGATCTAGCTGGTCTGTCATAATACAATAGAGAGAGTAGCTCTAGCTGGTCTGTCAGAATATAATAGAGACAGTAGATCTAGCTGGTCTGTCATATTATAACAGAGACAGTAGATCTAGCTGGTCTGTCATAACATAATAGAGACAGTATATCTAGCTGGTCTGTCATATTATAATAGAGACAGACACAGCAGATCTAGCTGGTCTGTCATATTATAATAGAGACAGTAGATCTAGCTGGTCGGTGATATTATAATAGAGACAGTAAATCTAGCTGGTCTATCATAATATAATAGAGACAGTAGATCGAGCTGGTCTGTCATAATACAATAGAGACAGTAGATCTAGCTGGTCTGTCATAATACAATAGAGAGAGTAGCTCTAGCTGGTCTGTCAGAATATAATAGAGACAGTAGATCTAGCTGGTCTGTCATATTATAACAGAGACAGTAGATCTAGCTGGTCTGTCATAATATAATAGAGACAGTAAATCCAGCTGGTCTGTCATAATAAAAAAGAGACATTAGATCTAGTTGGTCTGTCATAATACAATAGAGACAGTAGATTTAGCTGGTCTGTCATAATATAATAGAGAAAGTAGATCCAGCTGGTCTGTCATAATATAATAGAGACAGTAGATCTAGCCGGTCTGTCATATTATAATAGAGAGAGTAGATCTAGCTGGTCTGTCATAATATAATAGAGACAGTAGATCTAGCTGGACTGTCATAATATAATAGAGAAAGTAGATCTAGCTGGTCTGTCATAAAACAATAGAGACAGTAGATCTAGCTGGTCTGTCATATTATAATAGAGAGAGTAGATCTAGCTGGTCTGTCATAATATAATAGAGACAGTAGATCTAGCTGGTCTGTCATAATATAATAGAGACAGAGACAGTAGATATAGCTGGTCTGTCATATTATAATGGAGACAGAGACAGTAGATCTAGCTGGTCTGTCATATTATAATAGAGACAGTAGATCGAGCTGGTCTGTCCTAATACAATAGAGAAAGCAGATCTAGCTGCTCTGTCAAAATATAATAGAGACAGTAGATCTAGCTGGTCTGTCATATTATAATAGAGAAAGTAGATCTAGCTGGTCTGTCATAAAACAATAGAGACAGTAAATCTAGCTGGTCTGTCATAATATAAAAGAGACAGTAGATCTAGTTGGTCTGTCATAATACAATAGAGACAGTAGATTTAGCTGGTCTGTCATAATATAATAGAGAAAGTAGATCCAGCTGGTCTGTCATAATATAATAGAGACAGTAGATCTAGCCGGTCTGTCATATTATAATAGAGAGAGTAGATCTAGCTGGTCTGTCATAATAGAATAGAGACAGTAGATCTAGCTGGTCTGTCATATTATAATAGAGACAGAGACAGCAGATCTAGCTGGTCGGTCATATTAAAATAGAGACAGTAGATCTAGCTGGTCTGTCATATTATAATAGAGATGGTAGATCTAGCTGGTCTGTCATAATACAATAGAGAGAGTAGATCTAGCTAGTCTGTCAGAATATAATAGAGACAGTAGATCTAGCTGGTCTGTCATATTATAACAGAGACAGTAGATCTAGCAGGTCTGTCATAATACAATAGAGACAGTAAATCCAGCTGGTCTGTCATAATATAATAGAGACAGTAGATCTAGCTGCTCTGTCATAATATAATAGAGAAAGTAGATCCAGCTGGTCTGTCATAATATAATAGAGACAGTAGATCTAGCTGGTCTGTCATAATATAATAGAGACAGCAGATCTAGCTGGTCTGTCATAATATAATAGAGACTTAGAGACATTAGATCTAGCTAGTCTGTCATATTATAATAGAGACTGTAGATCTAGCTGGTCTGTCATAATATAATAGAGACAGTAGATCTAGCTGGTCTGTCATAATAGAATAGAGACAGTAGATCTAGCCGGTCTGTCATATTATAATAGAGAGAGTAGATCTAGCTGGTCTGTCATAATAGAATAGAGACAGTAGATCTAGCTGGTCTGTCATATTATAATAGAGACAGAGACAGCAGATCTAGCTGGTCGGTCATATTAAAATAGAGACAGTAGATCTAGCTGGTCTGTCATATTATAATAGAGACAGTAGATCTAGCTGGTCTGTCATAATACAATAGAGAGAGTAGATCTAGCTAGTCTGTCAGAATATAATAGAGACAGTAGATCTAGCTGGTCTGTCATATTATAACAGAGACAGTAGATCTAGCTGGTCTGTCATAATACAATAGAGACAGTAAATCCAGCTGGTCTGTCATAATATAATAGAGACAGTAGATCTAGCTGGTCTGTCATAATATAATAGAGAAAGTAGATCCAGCTGGTCTGTCATAATATAATAGAGACAGTAGATCTAGCTGGTCTGTCATAATATAATAGAGACAGCAGATCTAGCTGGTCTGTCATAATATAATAGAGACTTAGAGACATTAGATCTAGCTAGTCTGTCATATTATAATAGAGACAGTAGATCTAGCTGGTCTGTCATAATATAATAGAGACAGTAGATCTAGCTGGTCTTTTAGAATATAATAGAGACAGTAGATCTAGCTGGTCTGTTATAATATAATAGAGACAGTTGAACTAGCTGGTCTGTCATAATACAATAGAGAAAGTAGATCCAGCTGGTCTGTCATAATACAATAGAGACAATAGATCTAGCTGGTCTGTCATAATATAATAGAGACAGTAGATCTAGCTGGACTGTCATAATATAATAGAGAAAGTAGATCTAGCTGGTCTGTCATAAAACAATAGAGACAGTAGATCTAGCTGGTCTGTCATATTATAATAGAGAGAGTAGATCTAGCTGGTCTGTCATAATATAATAGAGACAGTAGATCTAGCTGGTCTGTCATAATATAATAGAGACAGAGACAGTAGATATAGCTGGTCTGTCATATTATAATGGAGACAGAGACAGTAGATCTAGCTGGTCTGTCATATTATAATAGAGACAGTAGATCGAGCTGGTCTGTCCTAATACAATAGAGAAAGCAGATCTAGCTGCTCTGTCAAAATATAATAGAGACAGTAGATCTAGCTGGTCTGTCATATTATAATAGAGAAAGTTGATCTAGCTGGTCTGTCATAAAACAATAGAGACAGTAAATCTAGCTGGTCTGTCATAATATAAAAGAGACAGTAGATCTAGTTGGTCTGTCATAATACAATAGAGACAGTAGATTTAGCTGGTCTGTCATAATATAATAGAGAAAGTAGATCCAGCTGGTCTGTCATAATATAATAGAGACAGTAGATCTAGCCGGTCTGTCATATTATAATAGAGAGAGTAGATCTAGCTGGTCTGTCATAATAGAATAGAGACAGTAGATCTAGCTGGTCTGTCATATTATAATAGAGACAGAGACAGCAGATCTAGCTGGTCGGTCATATTAAAATAGAGACAGTAGATCTAGCTGGTCTGTCATATTATAATAGAGATGGTAGATCTAGCTGGTCTGTCATAATACAATAGAGAGAGTAGATCTAGCTAGTCTGTCAGAATATAATAGAGACAGTAGATCTAGCTGGTCTGTCATATTATAACAGAGACAGTAGATCTAGCAGGTCTGTCATAATACAATAGAGACAGTAAATCCAGCTGGTCTGTCATAATATAATAGAGACAGTAGATCTAGCTGCTCTGTCATAATATAATAGAGAAAGTAGATCCAGCTGGTCTGTCATAATATAATAGAGACAGTAGATCTAGCTGGTCTGTCATAATATAATAGAGACAGCAGATCTAGCTGGTCTGTCATAATATAATAGAGACTTAGAGACATTAGATCTAGCTAGTCTGTCATAGTATAATAGAGACTGTAGATCTAGCTGGTCTGTCATAATATAATAGAGACAGTAGATCTAGCTGGTCTTTTAGAATATAATAGAGACAGTAGATCTAGCTGGTCTGTTATAATATAATAGAGACAGTTGAACTAGCTGGTCTGTCATAAGACAATAGAGAAAGTAGATCCAGCTGGTCTGTCATAATACAATAGAGACAATAGATCTAGCTGGTCTGTCATAATATAATAGAGACAGTAGATCTAGCTGGACTGTCATAATATAATAGAGAAAGTAGATCTAGCTGGTCTGTCATAAAACAATAGAGACAGTAGATCTAGCTGGTCTGTCATATTATAATAGAGAGAGTAGATCTAGCTGGTCTGTCATAATATAATAGAGACAGTAGATCTAGCTGGTTTGTCATAATATAATAGAGACAGTAGATCTAGCTGGTCTGTCATAAAACAATAGAGACAGTAGATCTAGCTGGTCTGTCATATTATAATAGAGAGAGTAGATCTAGCTGGTCTGTCATAATATAATAGAGACAGTAGATCTAGCTGGTTTGTCATAATATAATAGAGACAGTAGATCTAGCTGGTCTGTCATATTATAATAGAGAGAGTAGATCTAGCTGGTCTGTCATAATATAATAGAGACAGTAGATATAGCTGGTTTGTCATAATATAATAGAGACAGTAGATCAAGCTGGTCTGTCATAATATAATATAAACAGTAGATCTAGCTGGTCAGTCATAATACAATAGAGACAGCAGATCTAGCTGGTCTTTCATAATATAATAGAGACAGTAGATCTAGCTGGTCTGTCATAATATAATAGAGAAAGTAGATCCAGCTGGTCTGTCATAAAACAATAGAGATAGTAGATCTAGCTGGTCTTTCATATTATAATAGAGAGAGTAGATCTAGCTGGTCTGTCATAATGCAATAGAGACAGTAGATCTAGCTGCTCTGTCAAAATATAATAGAGACAGTAGATCTAGCTGGTCTGTCATATTATAATAGAGACAGTGGATCTAGCTGGTCTGTCATAATACAATAGAGACAGTAGATCTAGCTGCTCTGTCATAATATAATAGAGACAGTAGACAAAGCTGGTCTGTCATATTATAATAGAGACAGTAGATCTAGCTGGTCTGTCATAATACAATAGAGACAGTAGATCTAGCTGGTCTGTCATAATATAATAGAGACAGTAGAACTAGCTGGTCTGTCATAATATAATAGAGACAGAGGCAGTAGATATAGCTGGTCTGTCATATTATAATGGAGACAGAGACAGTAGATCGAGCTGGTCTGTCATAATACAATAGAGACAGTAGATCTAGCTGGTCTGTCATAATATAATAGAGACAGTAGATCTAGCTGGTCTGTCATAATATAATAGAGAAAGTAGATCCAGCTGGTCTGTCATAAAACAATAGAGACAGTAGATCTAGCTGGTCTGGAATATTATAATAGAGAGAGTAGATCTAGCTGCTCTGTCATAATATAATAGAGAAAGCAGATCTAGCTGGTCTTTCATAATATAATAGAGACAGTAGATCTAGCTGGTCTGTCATAATATAATAGAGAAAGTAGATCTAGCTGGTCTGTCATAAAACAATAGAGACAGTAGATCTAGCTGGTCTGTCATATTATAATAGAGAGAGTAGATCTAGCTGGTCTTTCATAATATAATAGAGACAGTAGATCTAGCTGGTCTGTCATAATATAATAGAGAAAGTAGATCTAGCTGGTCTGTCATAAAACAATAGAGACAGTAGATCTAGCTGGTCTGTCATATTATAATAGAGAGAGTAGATCTAGCTGGTCTGTCATAATATAATAGAGACAGTAGATCTAGCTGGTTTGTCATAATATAATAGAGACAGTAGATCTAGCTGGTCTGTCATAATATAATATCGACAGTAGATCTAGCTGGTCAGTCATATTATAATAGAGAGAGTAGATCTAGCTGGTCTGTCATAATATAATAGAGACAGAGACAGCAGATCTAGCAGTCTGTCATATTATAATAGAGACAGTAGATCTAGCTGGTCGGTCATATTATAATAGAGACAGTAAATCTAGCTGGTCTGTCATAATAAAATAGAGACAGTAGATCTAGCTGGTCTGTCATAATACAATAGAGACAGTAGATCTAGCTGGTCTGTCATAATACAATAGAGAGAGTAGCTCTAGCTGGTCTGTCAGAATATAATAGAGACAGTAGATCTAGCTGGTCTGTCATATTATAGCAGAGACAGTAGATCTAGCTGGTCTGTCATAATATAATAGAGACAGTAAATCCAGCTGGTCTGTCATAATATAATAGAGACAGTAGATCTAGCTGGTCTGTCATAATATAATAGAGACAGTAGATCTAGCTGGTCTGTCATATTATAATAGAGAGAGTAGATCTAGCTGGTCTGTCATAATAGAATAGAGACAGTAGATCTAGCTGTTCTGTCATAATACAATAGAGACAGTAGATCTAGCTGGTCTGTCATAATATAATAGAGAAAGTAAATCCAGCTGGTCTGTCATAAAACAATAGAGACAGTAGATCAGCTGGTCTGTCATAATATAATAGAGACAGTAGATCTAGCTGGTCTGTCATATTATAATAGAGACAGTAGATCTAGCTGGTCTGTCATAATATATTAGAGACAGTAAATCAGCTGGTCTGTCATAATATAATAGAGACAGTAGATCTAGCTGTTCTGTCATAATACAATAGAGACAGTAGATCTAGCTGGTCTGTCATAATATAATAGAGAAAGTAGATCCAGCTGGTCTGTCATAATATAATAGAGACAGTAGATCTAGCTGGTCTATCATAATATAATAGAGACAGCAGATCTAGCTGGTCTGTCATAATATAATAGAGGCAGTAGATCTAGCTGGTCTGTCATATTGTAAAAGAGAAGGTAGATCTAGCTGGTCTGTAATAATATAATAGAGACAGTAGATCTAGCTGGTCTGGTCTGTCATAATACAATAGAGACAGTAGATCTAGCTGGTCTGTCATAATATAATAGAGACAGTAGATCTAGCTGGTCTATCATAATATAATAGAGACAGCAGATCTAGCTGGTCTGTCATAATATAATAGAGACCGTAAATCTAGCTGGTCTGTCATATTGTAAAAGAGAAGGTAGATCTAGCTGGTCTGTAATAATATAATAGAGACAGTAGATCTAGCTGGTCTGGTCTGTCATAATACAATAGAGACAGTAGATCTAGCTGGTCTGTCACATTAGAATAGAGACATTAGATCTAGCTGGTCTGTCATATTGTAATAGAGACAGTAGATCTAGCTGGTCTGTCATAATATAATAGAGACAGTAGATCTAGCTGGTCTGTGATATTATAATAGAGAGAGTAGATCTAGCTGGTCTGTCATATTATAATAGAGACAGAGACAGCATATCTAGCTGGTTCGTTCTCAAATTCTTTCCTTCTCTCTTTCTTTCTCTCTCTCGGAGGACCTGAGCCCTAGGACCATGCCCCAGGATTACCTGACATGATGACTCCTTGCTGTCCCCAGTCCATCTGGCCATGCTGCTGCTCCAGTTTCAACTGTTCTGCCTTATTATTATTTGACCATGCTGGTCATTTATGAACATCTGAACATCTTGGCCATGTTCTGTTATAATCTCCACCCGGCACATCCAGAAGAGGACTGGCCATCCCACATATGCTCTCTCTAATTCTCTCTTTCTTTCTCTCTCTCGGAGGACCTGAGCCCTAGGACCATGCCCCAGGAATACCTGACATGATGACTCCTTGCTGTCCCCAGTCCACCTGACCGTGCTGCTGCTCCATTTTAAACTGTTCTGCCTTATTATTATTCGACCATGCTGGTCATTTATGAACATTTGAACATCTTGGCCATGTTCCGTTATAATCTCCACCCGGCACAGCCAGAAGAGGACTGGCCATCCCACATATGCTCTCTCTAATTCTCTCTTTCTTTCTCTCTCTCGGAGGACCTGAGCCCTAGGACCATGCCTCAGGAATACCTGACATGATCACTCCTTGCTGTCCCCAGTCCACCTGACCGTGCTGCTGCTCCAGTTTCAACTGTTCTGCCTTATTATTATTCGACCATGCTGGTCATTTATGAACATTTGAACATCTTGGTTCCTCTCTAGGTTTCTTCCTAGGTTTTGGCCTTTCTAGGGAGTTTTTCCTAGCCACCGTGCTTCTACATCTGCATTACTTGCTGTTTGCGGTTTTAGGCAGGGTTTCTGTACAGCACTTTGAGATATCAGCTGATGTACGAAGGGCTATATAAATAAATTTGATTTGATTTGATTTGGTCTGTCATATTATAATAGAGACAGTAGATCTAGCTGGTCTGTCATATTATAATAGAGACAGTAGATCTAGCTGGTCTGTCATATTATAACAGAGACAGTAGATCTAGCTGGTCTGTCATATTATAACAGAGACAGTAGATCTAGCTGGTCTGACCATTTCATAATAAAAAAACTGTCAGACTGCAAGATCCCGTATTTAAGTTGAAGTTCATCATATGACAAGCGTAACGTTATGACTATAACTACTGTTCCCTGAAGGAGAGAAACTAGATACAACATACTTAATTTTAATAAATTCACGCCTGGAGGACTGGAGGACCCAGTTGATACAATGTTTCAAGATTGTTGTAGACAGGCCATGTGCAGAAAATGTGATTTATAGTATATTTTCTACCTGCAGGCTGCAATGTTTTTTTTGTTAGCTTTATGTAGGCAATTTTTACATAGTTGGCAATAGCAATAAAAGTTACTTTTAGATTTGTATAATTTTCATTTAGATAGAATGTAGATGAATCACAGACAATGATTTTGAGATACTATTATAAATTGAAACTATTCCACAAAAATGTGCATATGAAAATCCTAACTGGCACGCAGATCGGTAGAAATGGTAAGATAACTTGGCACTCCATCTGGAAAAGGTTGCCGATCTCTGGTGTAGCCCATTACGGGAAACCTCAGGAGCATAACGGCAGAATTTTCCTCCTTCTGGTTAGATTATCTTGATCTCTGGCTCCCTCAAGTAATTTGTGTGTCTTAATTATTTGATCAAACAGAGCAATTATGGTCCCCTTCTCATTTGCTTCTAACAGTACCAAAAATTAGAACAGGTCATGGTAGAAATAGTTTTAGTTACTCAGCTCCGTGGTCCTGGAATTCTCTCCTGAACATTTTAAAATGTGATGATCTAGTTTCGTTGGTGGAGTTTAAACCCGGATCAAACCCGGGTCTGTAGTGATGCCTCTAGCCCTTCGATGCAGTACCTTAGACCGCTGCACTACTTGGGTATAACCTTTTTTTTAACCAATTCTGATGGTTGTTAAAAGTGGGATTTTGACATTATTACCGTTATATCAACATACTTGACACTCCCAACTATCAATGTCTTTGGCACCGTAGACATCAAGTCACTTGACAATAATGTTTCATACAACGTTGCATTCCATGTTTGAAAGGTAATTTTCATTGAAGACAATCAAAGTTAACATTCCATCAGATTTAAACTCAAGGCTGAGTCTCAAATAGTCTCCTGTCCATTTTAACAGCCGGGCAATGGCACACATTATAGCAAATACATTTTGGGTCTGAATTAAAGGAGCTACAATTATAATTTAATTACATGTTTTAAATAAAATGTCCATAATATCTGCATTAATAGTGGAATGATCGTGTTTCACAATATTCCTAAACTTAAAAATATATTCTCGATCTTCTATTGTGTTGTTGACTGAATGTTTGTTCATGTGTAACTCTGTGTTGTTGTTTTTGTCGAACTGCTTTGCTTTATCTTGGCCAGGTCGCAGTTCTAAACTGCCTACCTGGTTAAATAAAGGAGAAAGAAATAACACATAATAATACATAAAAATGTAGGAGCAGAATAGACCTAGTCTGTTCATTATATACATGATGTATTGTTACACCATGTAGGAGCAGAATAGACCTAGTCTGTTCATTATATACATGATGTGTTGTTACACCATGTAGGAGCAGTATAGACCTAGTCTGTTCATTATATACATGATGTATTGTTACACCATGTAGGAGCAGAATAGACCTAGTCTGTTCATTATATACATGATGTGTTGTTACACCATGTAGGAGCAGTATAGACCTAGTCTGTTCATTATATACATCTACATGATGTATTGTTACACCATGTAGGAGCAGTATTGACCTAGTCTGTTCATTATATACATCTACATGATGTATTGTTACACCATGTAGGAGCAGTATAGACCTAGTCTGTTCATTATATACATGATGTATTGTTACACCATGTAGGAGCAGTATAGACCTAGTCTGTTCATTATATACATGATGTATTGTTACACCATGTAGGAGCAGTATAGACCTAGTCTGTTCATTATATACATCTACATGATGTATTGTTACACCATGTAGGAGCAGTATAGACCTAGTCTGTTCATTATATACATGATGTATTGTTACACCATGTAGGAGCAGTATAGACCTAGTCTGTTCATTATATACATCTACATGATGTATTGTTACACCATGTAGGAGCAGTATAGACCTAGTCTGTTCATTATATACATGATGTATTGTTACACCATGTAGGAGCAGTATAGACCTAGTCTGTTCATTATATACATGATGTATTGTTACACCATGTAGGAGCAGTATTGACCTAGTCTGTTCATTATATACATGATGTATTGTTACACCATGTAGGAGCAGAATAGACCTAGTCTGTTCATTATATACATCTACATGATGTATTGTTACACCATGTAGGAGCAGAATAGACCTAGTCTGTTCATTATATACATCTACATGATGTATTGTTACACCATGTAGGAGCAGTATAGACCTAGTCTGTTCATTATATACATCTACATGATGTATTGTTACACCATGTAGGAGCAGTATAGACCTAGTCTGTTCATTATATACATGATGTATTGTTACACCATGTAGGAGCAGTATAGACCTAGTCTGTTCATTATATACATCTACATGATGTATTGTTACACCATGTAGGAGCAGTATAGACCTAGTCTGTTCATTATATACATGATGTATTGTTACACCATGTAGGAGCAGTATAGACCTAGTCTGTTCATTATATACATGATGTATTGTTACACCATGTAGGAGCAGTATAGACCTAGTCTGTTCATTATATACACCTATATGATGTATTGTTACACCATGTAGGAGCAGTATAGACCTAGTCTGTTCATTATATACATCTACATGATGTATTGTTACACCATGTAGGAACAGTATAGACCTACAGTAGCTAGCTGCTAATTTAGATTTAGTATGACTTAATGAAACTGCCTTAAATATGCTGGTAAACATTTTTTTTATTTGCACTAATCAATCAACACATTCCTGTCTTTGTATGTCTCAATATAATAGTATTGTTTAATTAAATCCATTTAAAATAACCTTTGTCTGAAAATAAAATATGATCCTCAACTGCGTTTCCACTCCAGTCAGCAGGCGGCGATGTGCGTCTTTCAGGCGACGCTGCCAGCGTGACGTATAATCTAATGGACGGTTCTTCAGAAACAGCTCGTCAACCACCTCGGTAGCTTGCTAGCCAACATAGCCGAAAGATTCAAGATATTTATACGCTTTCGGTGTATATTAGCTGATGTGTTTTAGACACACTTCTGTTGTATCTACTTGTTAACCTATTTAATTTAATATTACGTTATTTTGTATTAGTCAGCTATAGTAGCTGTCTGGTTAAGTTAGCACTAGCCTAGTCGCTAATGATAGCTAGATAACATCCCCGACCATGAGCTCCCTAAACTTCTCCCCTCCTGTTAAAGAAGAGGAGATCTGCTGGACGGAGAAAGAAGCTCTGGGGCTGAACATTGTGGTGAAAGAGGAGAAGGAAGAGGATGTCACAGTTAAAAAACAAGAGGAGAAGAAGAGAAAGACGTTTCAGTGAAAGAAGAGGAAGATGCGTTCAGAGTGAAAGAGGGGGAGGATGTTAAAGTAAAAGAAGAGGAGGACAGGAAAGAGGATGTAGTTTTTGGAGTGAAGAAGGAAGGGGATATTACTGTCACATTGAAAGATGAAGAGGTGGAGATAGGAGATCTGATTAACACCAGTAAGTACTGTCTTCAATTTGTTTTTAACTTTGGATATTCGGAGTTGGCTCGTCAATACCTCTTCAACGGAGGGCCCTAGGACTGATGTCTAGAATCAGAGACGTAGAGAGCAAGCTACCCCTTGTTTTTTCCATTCCATTTCCAAAAAGTGACTTAACATATATATTTGAGAAGGGTCTATCTGCTGACTGCAGACTGGGGGGCACTGCATGTAGTGATTTTTACTACACACCGGGGCCCCCAATAGTGCCATGTGAGAGTTGGGTTGGCTACACCAAAGATTATGGATATACTGACAAGATGTCTCTCTGTCCTAACAAGGGGAGTCGTTGTCCACAAAGCGGCACTGTGGGTTCTCTAGCTTCCACCTATCCCTTCTTTGGATTGGTGGATACATCCTATTATTGTAATATATTATTTATATTCTATGAGGGTTGTTGACATCAACTGCCTGTATTCAATGGAGAGAGATGCTAAGCTACTAGCATGAATATGCATAGCGATCTGGAGACAACTCCTATAGTGCTTTTTATCAAAGTTGTCGGTATGTCACATAACAACTTAATCATTACGAAACTTCTGTTAGATCAAGTAATCCTCACGTAGCAAATAAGCCATTCATTTTGTTGTTGACCAAATTCAACTCTTTCCACATTGGGTTGATCATTGTTTCCACTTGGATACAACCTACTGTAACCTATTGGCATGAACTAGAGTGTTACAACCTACTGTAGCCTACTGGCATGGCCTAGAGTGTTACAACCTACTGTATCCTACTGGCATGGCCTAGAGAGTTGCAACCTACTGTAGCCTACTGGCATGACCTAGAGTTACAACCAACTGTAGCCTACTGGCATGACCTAGAGAGATACAACCTACTGTAGCCTACTGGCATGACCTAGAGAGATACAACCTACTGTAGCCTACTGGCATGACCTAGAGAGATACAACCTACTGTAGCCTACTGGCATGGCCTAGAGTTACAATCTACTGTAGCCTACTGGCATGGCCTAGAGAGATACAACCTACTGTAGCCTACTGGCATGAACTAGAGAGTTACAACCTACTGTAGCCTACTGGCATGGCCTAGAGAGTTACAACCTACTGTAGCCTACTGGCATGGCCTAGAGAGATACAACCTACTGTAGCCTACTGGCATGACCTAGAGAGTTACAAGTCCTACAGAAATGCAAGCATTTCTAAACCTTTTTCCTCACTTTTATGGGGTATTGTGATGTCATTATGAGGTATTGTCTGAAGATAAGATTTTAAAAATATATAATCCGTAAATCGGAATGGGAGTCGGTTGAAGCCTGGATAAAAGCATCGTTTGGCATAAGCCATTTCCAAGTGAAATATTTTGATTGATTAACAAAATGTGTCAAAAGGAAGGGGTCTGAATGCACTGTATGTTCTAGGGTGTCCCAGATAACAAAAACAGATAACAAAAAGTTATGGGTCCTACAGTCGGTCTATGTTATCGTTAGGTGAAGTTATGGGTCCTACAGTAGGTCTATGTTATTGTTAGGTGAAGTTATGGGTCCTACAGTAGGTCTATGTTATCGTTAGGTGAAGTTATGGGTCCTACAGTAGGTCTATGTTGTTGTTAGGTGAAGTTATGGGTCCTACAGTAGGTCTATGTTATTGTTAGGTGAAGTTATGGGTCCTACAGTAGGTCTATGTTATCGTTAGGTGAAGTTATGGGTCGTACAGTAGGTCTATGTTATTGTTAGGTGAAGTTATGGGTCCTACAGTAGGTCTATGTTATTGTTAGGTGAAGTTATGGGTCCTACAGTAGGTCTATGTTATCGTTAGGTGAAGTTATGGGTCCTACAGTAGGTCTATGTTATCGTTAGGTGAAGTTATGGGTCGTACAGTAGGTCTATGTTATTGTTAGGTGAAGTTATGGGTCCTACAGTAGGTCTATGTTATCGTTAGGTGAAGTTATGGGTCCTACAGTAGGTCTATGTTATTGTTAGGTGAAGTTATGGGTCCTACAGTAGGTCTATGTTATTGTTAGGTGAAGTTATGGGTCCTACAGTAGGTCTATGTTATCGTTAGGTGAAGTTATGGGTCCTACAGTAGGTCTATGTTATTGTTAGGTGAAGTTATGGGTCCTACAGTAGGTCTATGTTATCGTTAGGTGAAGTTATGGGTCCTACAGTAGGTCTATGTTATTGTTAGGTGAAGTTATGGCTGATGTTAAAGCCAAAGAGCATTTTACTGGTTAAGTGTTTTTTAAGTGTAAAGCAGTTGATTTGCGACAATAACACAAACATATTAACCAGGACATTCAAGCGAGCCTTACAATTATAATCCAAAAGTAATGTGAAATACACTCATACGCAACCTGTAAATGGAGGCTATTTTTGCTGTCAGCCTATGAGAACTCCGGTGGTGAATTACACACAGAGCTTAAAATTAGTTTCCTTGAGTAGCACTCCTGATCTTGCACTGATAGTGCGCTGTAATATTCAGAATACATTGTGAAAATAAAATCTTTGCTCACCATTTTTGCTCCATGCAAATATACTACATCCATAACTATCGGTTTCCTCATTACCAGATATACTACATCCATAACTAGTGGTTTCCTCATTATCAGATATACTACATCCATAACTAGTGGTTTCCTCATTACCAGATATACTACATCCATAACTAGTGGTTTCCTTATTACCAGATATACTACATCCATAACTAGTGGTTTCCTCATTACCATGGAGGAGTTAATCAAATTATGTGTGCATTGCCCTCGTGATGCAATTTTAGCAAACACAGAAAGGGGCCTGTATTGGAGACCAATAGTTGTCTGGCACACTGCTTAGGATTTCAACAACTTTAATAACTTATTTCTAGTTACTACTAATGTGAAAACAAGACTAAATATAACTATTGTTGCTATCTTGACTGTCTTAATTGTCAAATCATTTAACACGTCAATTGTTGTACAACTTCACAACTGCTCTGGGCATCACCTTTTACCTCAAAATAAACAGTGGATTTCTGATGGTTTGGGCCTTTAACCATCTGTCTGACGTTGTCATTCACACAGGAGAGAGATGTGACCATCGTGGATCCTCTGGGGAGCCTCAACAACCTCATGATGCTGACGAGGCAGAGAAGAGTCTCTCCAGATCAGAACTCCTCCAGAAACACCAGCAGAGACCCACCGGGAAGATATCTAACTGCTGCTCTGATTGTGGGTTATATTTCTCAATACCAAATTCACTAAAAGAACACCTGAGAATGCACATTGGAGGGAAATCTCACTGCTGCTCTGACTGTGGGAAGAGATTCAACTCTTCATCAGACCTTAAAATGCATCAACGAATTCACACAGGAGAGAAATCTTATAGCTGTGATCAATGTGGGAAGAGTTATACTACATCTAGCAATCTAACTATACACCAGAGAACACACAAAGGAGATAAACAATATAGCTGTGATCAATGTGGGAAGAGTTTTGGTGCATATCAATGTCTGACTAGACACCAGAGAACACACACAGGAGAGAAACCTTATAGCTGTGATCAATGTGGGAAGAGTTTTGGTGCATATCAATGTCTGACTTTACACCAGAGAACACACACAGGAGAGAAACCTTATAGTTGTACTCAATGTGGGAAGAGTTTTTCAAGATCTAGCTGTCTAACGAAACACCAGAGAACACACACAGGAGAGAAACCCCATAGCTGTAATCAATGTGTGAAGAGTTTCTCTACATCTAGCTATCTAAAGATACACCAGAGAACACACACAGGAGAGAAACCCTATAGCTGTAATCAATGTGGGAAGAGATACTATGATAAATGGTCTCTGATTAGACATCAGAAAATACATGGAGTTGTTTCATGATATCAATTAAATAATGTCACAATGTAGAATGTTTAAACATTGTAGTAGGAGTATTTTAATGATGTCACAATGTAGAATGTTGTAACATTGTAGTAGGAGTATTTTAATGATGTCACAATGTAGAATGTTGTAACATTGTAGTAGGAGTATTTTAATGATGTCACAATGTAGAATGTTGTAACATTGTAGTAGGAGTATTTTAATAATGTCACAATGTAGAAGCCTAAACGTTTCCCCCTGTTCTATTGATTTCAGCATGATCTGGATATTAGCCTCAGGGGAAAAATCCAGGCTCTGAATTGAAAGAGTACTATTTATGAGATTTAACAAAAAGAGCTGTGTTACACTTACCACGTTGGTGACCCACTTGAATCATAATGCAACACTTCAAAATGTAGCTAGCTGTTTGTTTTCTTCAAGTTATCCTCTAACCAGGGATGTACACATTATTCCCAGATTCTGTGTAGTTTTTGAGCTGTTCGTTTTAACAGGACGTGCAACCTCATCTCCCTCCTCTCGGCACAATTGATTTCAACATGATATTGATGAGTGATGACAAATAAGTGTTGTGTTCCTTTGTTTAGCGCCCCCTACATTTAAATGCATCACTGTTGCCCTGCTTTTAGAATATCAGGGTTCATTCTCAGATGTGCCAACCAAAATGTACTAGAGCATGACATTGGGGACTGGGCCCCGATCCAACAACATGACTATCTAGTGAACCCTGAAAAGAGAGAGAAGCTCCGCAGTGAGGTGGAAAGTTACTACGGATATTTAATTAGTTTCCTCTTGAAATCAGACATGTCTGTGGTAAGGACAACTTGGTTGCTGATTGTTTCAAGGGTGGGAAGTCAAAAATATGTGTTTTGCATTTAACCAGTGCATTACCATGGATCACAATTTATCTTGACATGTTTTTCCGTGTTGTAAATTAGTTTTATCTCTTATTCTTTTCTGTATTTTGTTGAAACTGCACTGTTGGTGAGGGGGTCGAAAAGTAAGCATTTCACTGTTGTATTCAGCGCATGTGATTTGATTTGAGTTTATTTTTGGGTTCCTTCCAAGGGGACGAGAGTTCTAGAAGCTTGTGAGTTTTAGGATTCTATTCAATGAAAAAAGAGAAAAGATATGATTGTATATTATTATTTAGAAATGCGTGTTTTTTTCTTGTTTTTAATTGTTGCCAGCCAGTAGACACCATGTTTATATTGATGAAAGTAAAGCATTGTAGTTGATTATAATGTGAAATGGAAGTTGTTTTCTTGTCAGTTGTTCAACTGAAATGTGTCTTCGGCACACTGATTGGTGTCACCTCGTTAGTCAGTATGTGTTACACCTGTGCTGGCTTGTCCATCTCGTTAGTGGGAAGGTGTTTCACCTGAGCTGGTCCAGGTTCTATTTAAGAGTGTCTGGCCTTGTGCTACAGTTGTATTGATAGATGTGGAGAGTCAACACCTTTAGTTGCTCCACC
>NC_092159.1:1934069-1951262 GCF_045791955.1 Oncorhynchus clarkii lewisi | reverse complement strand
ACATGCCTAATGTGATGGGGGATACAGAGAGAGATAGAGATGGAGAGAGACAGACAGAGAGATGGAGAGAGAGAGATGAGGAGAGATGGAGAGAGAGAGATGAGGAGAGATGAACAGAGGTACAGGAAGCTGGAACAAGCCTAATGTGATGGGGGATACAGAGAGAGAGAGAGATGGAGAGAGACAGACAGAGAGAGAGATGGAGAGAGACAGAGAGAGAGAGAGAGAGATGGAGAGGGAGAGAGAGAGATGGAGAGAGAGAGAGGTAGAGAAGCTGAAGCGAAAATGATGACGAGCTAGAGAGAGACAGACAGAGAGAGAGATGGAGAGAGACAGACAGAGAGAGAAAGATGGAGAGAGACAGACAGAGAGAGAGATGGAGAGAGACAGACAGAGAGAGAGAGAGATGGAGAGAGACAGACAGAGAGAGAGATGGAGAGAGAGAGATGGAGAGAGGTAGAGAAGCTGAAGTGAAAATGATGACGAGCTAGAGAGAGACAGACAGAGAGAGAGATGGAGAGAGACAGACAGAGAGAGAGAGATGGAGAGAGACAGACAGAGAGAGAGAGATGGAGAGAGACAGACAGAGAGAGAGAGATGGAGAGAGACAGACAGAGAGAGAGATGGAGAGAGACAGACAGAGAGATGGAGAGAGACAGACAGAGAGAGAGATGGAGAGAGACAGACAGAGAGAGAGAGATGGAGAGAGACAGACAGAGAGAGAGATGGAGAGAGACATACAGAGAGAGATGGAGAGAGACAGACAGAGAGATGGAGAGAGACAGACAGAGAGAGAGAGATGGAGAGAGACAGACAGAGAGAGAGATGGAGAGAGACATACAGAGAGAGATGGAGAGAGACAGACAGAGAGATGGAGAGAGACAGACAGAGAGAGAGATGGAGAGAGACAGACAGAGAGAGAGAGATGGAGAGAGACAGAGAGAGAGAGATGGAGAGAGACAGACAGAGAGAGAGAGATGGAGAGAGACAGACAGAGTGAGAGATGGAGAGAGACAGACAGAGAGAGATGGAGAGAGACAGACAGAGAAAGAGATCAAATCAAATCAAATCAAATGTATTTGTCACATACACATGGTTAGCAGATGTTAATGCGAGTGTAGCGAAATGCTTGTGCTTCTAGTTCCGACAATGCAGTAATAACCAACAAGTAATCTAACCTAACAATTCCAAAACTATTACCTTATACGTAACGGGATAAAGAATATGTACATAAAGATATATGAATGAGTGATGGTACAGAGCGGCATAGGCAAGATGCAGTAGATGGTATCGAGTACAGTATGTACATATGAGATGAGTATGTAAACAAAGTGGCATAGTTTAAAGTGGCTAGTGATACATGTATTACATAAGGATACAGTCGATGATATTGAGTACAGTATATACGTATGAGATTAATAATGTAGGGTATGTAAACATTATATTAGGTAGCATTGTTTAAAGTGGCTAGTGATATATTTACATCATTTCCCATCAATTCCCATTATTAAAGTGGCTGGAGTTGAGTCAGTGTGTTGGCAGCAGGCCCTCAATGTTAGTGGTGGCTGTTTAACAGTCTGATGGCCTTGAGATAGAAGCTGTTTTTCAGTCTCTCGGTCCCAGCTTTGATGCACCTGTACTGACCTCGCCTTCTGGATGATAGCGGGGTGAACAGGCAGTGGCTCGGGTGGTTGATGTCCTTGATGATCTTTATGGCCTTCCTGTGACATCGGGTGGTGTAGGTGTCCTGGAGGGCAGGTAGTTTGCCCCCGGTGATGCGTTGTGCAGACCTCACTACCCACTGGAGAGCCTTACGGTTGAGGGCGGAGCAGTTGCCGTACCAGGCGGTGATACAGCCCGACAGGATGCTCTCGATTGTGCATCTGTAGAAGTTTGTTAGTGCTTTTGGTGACAAGCCGAATTTCTTCAGCCTCCTGAGGTTGAAGAGGCGCCACATACCTCGTGTCTGAGCCGTTGACTTGCGATTCTACTTTGTCTCTATATTGACGCTTAGCTTGTTTGATTGCCTTGCGGAGGGAATAGCTACACTGTTTGTATTCGGTCATGTTTCCGGTCACCTTGCCCTGATTAAAAGCAGTGGTTCACGCTTTCAGTTTCACGCGAATGCTGCAATCAATCCACGGTTTCTGGTTTGGGAATGTTTTAATCGTTGCTATGGGAACGACATGTTCAACGCACGTTCAAATGAACTCGCTCACCGAATCAGCGTATTCGTCAATGTTGTTGTCTGACGCAATACGAAACATGTCCCAGTCCACGTGATGGAAGCAGTCTTGGAGTGTGGAATCAGATTGGTCGGACCAGCGTTGGACAGACCTCAGCGTGGGAGCCTCTTGTTTTAGTTTCTGTCTGTAGGCAGGGATCAACAAAATGGAGTCGTGGTCAGCTTTTCCGAAAGGGGGGCGGGGCAGGGCCTTATATGCGTCGCGGAAGTTAGAGTAACAATGATCCAAGGTCTTTCCACCCCTGGTTGCGCAATCGATATGCTGATACAATTTAGGGAGTCTTGTTTTCAGATTAGCCTTGTTAAAATCCCCAGCTACAATGAATGCAGCCTCCGGATAAATGGATTCCAGTTTGCAAAGAGTCAAATAAAGTTTGTTCAGAGCCATCGATGTGTCTGCTTGGGGTACCAATGTAAGAAATAACACGTAAAAAAACAAAAAACTGCATAGTTTCCTAGGAACGCAAAGCGAGGCGGCCATCTCTGTCGGCGCCGGAGAGAGACAGACAGAGAGAGAGAGATGGAGAGAGACAGACAGAGAGAGAGGTGGAAAGA
Organism: Oncorhynchus clarkii lewisi; assembly: GCF_045791955.1. Classification (NCBI taxonomy): domain Eukaryota; kingdom Metazoa; phylum Chordata; class Actinopteri; order Salmoniformes; family Salmonidae; genus Oncorhynchus; species Oncorhynchus clarkii. Next base: position 1,948,462 of record NC_092159.1, on the reverse strand, counting down.
GACAGCGAGAGAGATGGAGAGAGACAGACAGAGAGAGAGAGAATGAGAGAGACAGACAAAGAGAGAGATGGAAAGAGACAGACAGAGAGAGAGAGATGGAGATAGACAGACAGAGAGATGTAGAGAGGCAGACAGAGAGAGAGATGGAGAGAGACAGACAGAGAGAGAGATGGAAAGAGACAGACAGCGAGAGAGATGGAGAAAGACAGACTGACAGAGAGATGGTGAGTTGAGACCTTGATACTACAGTGCTGATGTTACTACTCCTACACACAGTTCCATCTACAGTAGAGACATTGACACTACTGATGTTACAACACACAGCCTGACAAAAGAGATAGTGGATAATATAGAGTGAGAGTTTAGAGAGGGGGATACAGAGAGGGAGATGGAGAGAAAGAGGTGGAGAGAGAGAGTGGAGAGAGAGTGGAAGGGATAGTGGAGAGAGAGGAGGGAGGGAGATAGAGAGAGGTGGAGAGGGAGAGAGTGGAGAGAGAGGGGTGAGGGAGAGGGAGATTGAGAGAGGTGGAGAGGGAGAGAGTGGAGAGAGAGAGTGGCATGGAGAGTGGAGAGAGAGGAGGGAGGGCGATAGAGAGAGGTGGAGAGGGAGAGAGTGGAGAGAGAGAGTGGCAGGGAGAGTGGAGAGAGAGGGGTGAGGGAGATAGAGAGAGGTGGAGAGGGAGAGAGTGGAGAGAGAGAGTGGCAGGGAGAGTGGAGAGAGAGGAGGGAGGGAGATAGAGAGAAGTGGAGAGGGAGAGAGTGGAGAGAGAGAGTGGCAGGGAGAGTGGAGAGAGAAGAGTGAGGGAGAGGGAGATAGAGAGAGGAGGGAGGGAGATAGAGATTCATCTTGTGAAGTACTGTTGCTGTTCCTCCTCTCTCTACCTCCTCCTCTCTCTACCTCCTCTCTCTCTACCTCCTCTCTCCATATGTAATCACCAGGCCCTCTCTCTACCTCCTCTCTCTACCTCCTCTCTCCATATGTAATCACCAGGCCCTCTCTCTACCTCCTCTCTCTACCTCCTCTCTCCATATGTAATCACCAGGCCCTCTCTCTACCTCCTCTCTCTACCTCCTCTCTCCATATGTAATCACCAGGCCCTCTCTCTACCTCCTCTCTCTACCTCCTCTCTCCATATGTAATCACCAGGCCCTCTCTCTACCTCCTCTCTCTACCTCCTCTCTCCATATGTAATCACCAGGCCCTCTCTCTACCTCCTCTCTCTACCTCCTCTCTCCATATGTAATCACCAGGCCCTCTCTCTACCTCCTCTCTCTACCTCCATACTCCTCCTCCTGTCTCTTCTCTTTCTACTGATATTAGCTTTCTACTTCTGTGACATGCCTGGTAACAATTCCTTCTCCCCCTCTCCCTCCCTCTCTCCCCCTCCCTGCCTCTCCTTTCCCCCCCACCCTCCCTCCCCCCATCTCCCCCCTCTCTCCCCCTCTCCCTCCCTCCCCCCATCTCCCCCCTCTCCCTCCCCAGGATGTGAAGTCTTCGTTCTTCCAGTTTGGAGCGTCTCTGATGCAGGAGGCGTTACTGATGATGAACATAATGGAGGAATATGACTGGCACATCTTCTCTATAGTCACCTCTAAGTTCCCCGGGTACCAGGTACACACACACACACACACACACAGAGAGACAGACAGACAGACAGACAGACAGACAGACAGACAGACAGACAGACACACACACACATTACACACACACAAACACCCCCACCCCCCAGTAACACCCCCACCCCCCAGTAACCGTTGTGTCTCTCTGTAGGAGTTTATAAATGTCCTGCGTGTGACGGTGGACCACAGCTTTGTGCGTTGGGACCTTCAGAGTGTCGTCACGCTGGACGCTGTGGACGGAGACGCCAACTCTAAAGCTCATATCCAGCTGAAGAGGATCCAGAGTCCTGTAATACTGCTGTACTGCTCCAAGGAGGAGGCTAGGTACTAGAGGCTGTTATACTGCTGCTAGGAGGAGGCTAGGTACTAGAGGCTGTTATACTGCTGCTAGGAGGAGGCTAGGTACTAGAGGCTGTTATACTGCTGCTAGGAGGAGGCTAGGTACTAGAGGCTGTTATACTGCTACTAGGAAGAGGCTAGGTACTAGAGGCTGTTATACTGCTACTAGGAAGAGGCTAGGTACTAGAGGCTGTTATACTGCTACTAGGAAGAGGCTAGGTACTAGAGGCTGTTATACTGCTACTAGGAAGAGGCTAGGTACTAGAGGCTGTTATACTGCTACTAGGAGGAGACTAGGTACTAGAGGCTGTTATACTGCTACTAGGAGGAGGCTAGGTACTAGAGGCTGTTATACTGCTACTAGGAGGAGGCTAGGTACTAGACGCTGTTATACTGCTACTAGGAAGAGGCTAGGTACTAGAGGCTGTTATACTGCTACTAGGAAGAGGCTAGGTACTAGACGCTGTTATACTGTTATACTGCTACTAGGAAGAGGCTAGGTACTAGAGGCTGTTATACTGCTGCTAGGAAGAGGCTAGGTACTAGATGCTGTTATACTGTTATACTGCTACTAGGAAGAGGCTAGGTACTAGAGGCTGTTATACTGTTATACTGCTACTAGGAAGAGGCTAGGTACTAGAGGCTGTAATACTGCTGCTAGGAAGAGGCTAGGTACTAGAGGCTGTTATACTGTTATACTGCTACTAGGAAGAGGCTAGGTACTAGAGGCTGTTATACTGTTATACTGCTACTAGGAAGAGGCTAGGTACTAGAGGCTGTTATACTGCTACTAGGAAGAGGCTAGGTACTAGAGGCTGTTATACTGTTATACTGCTCCAAGGAGGAGGCTAGGTACTAGAGGCTGTTATACTGTTATACTGCTGCTAGGAAGAGGCTAGGTACTAGAGGCTGTTATACTGCTACTAGGAAGAGGCTAGGTACTAGAGGCTGTTATACTGCTACTAGGAAGAGGCTAGGTACTAGAGGCTGTTATACTGCTACTAGGAGGAGACTAGGTACTAGAGGCTGTTATACTGCTACTAGGAGGAGGCTAGGTACTAGAGGCTGTTATACTGCTACTAGGAGGAGGCTAGGTACTAGACGCTGTTATACTGCTACTAGGAAGAGGCTAGGTACTAGAGGCTGTTATACTGCTACTAGGAAGAGGCTAGGTACTAGACGCTGTTATACTGTTATACTGCTACTAGGAAGAGGCTAGGTACTAGAGGCTGTTATACTGCTGCTAGGAAGAGGCTAGGTACTAGATGCTGTTATACTGTTATACTGCTACTAGGAAGAGGCTAGGTACTAGAGGCTGTTATACTGTTATACTGCTACTAGGAAGAGGCTAGGTACTAGAGGCTGTAATACTGCTGCTAGGAAGAGGCTAGGTACTAGAGGCTGTTATACTGTTATACTGCTACTAGGAAGAGGCTAGGTACTAGAGGCTGTTATACTGTTATACTGCTACTAGGAAGAGGCTAGGTACTAGAGGCTGTTATACTGCTACTAGGAAGAGGCTAGGTACTAGAGGCTGTTATACTGTTATACTGCTCCAAGGAGGAGGCTAGGTACTAGAGGCTGTTATACTGTTATACTGCTGCTAGGAAGAGGCTAGGTACTAGACGCTGTTATACTGTTATACTGCTACTAGGAAGAGGCTAGGTACTAGAGGCTGTTATACTGCTACTAGGAGGAGGCTAGGTACTAGAGGCTGTTATACTGCTGTACTGCTACTAGGAGGAGGCTAGGTACTAGAGGCTGTTATACTGCTACTAGGAAGAGGCTAGGTACTAGAGGCTGTTATACTGCTACTAGGAAGAGGCTAGGTACTAGAGGCTGTTATACTGCTACTAGGAAGAGGCTAGGTACTAGAGGCTGTTATACTGCTGCTAGGAAGAGGCTAGGTACTAGAGGCTGTTATACTGCTACTAGGAAGAGGCTAGGTACTAGAGACTGTTATACTGCTACTAGGAAGAGGCTAGGTACTAGAGGCTGTTATACTGCTACTAGGAAGAGGCTAGGTACTAGAGGCTGTTATACTGCTACTAGGAAGAGGCTAGGTACTAGACGCTGTTATACTGTTATACTGCTACTAGGAAGAGGCTAGGTACTAGAGGCTGTAATACTGCTGCTAGGAAGAGGCTAGGTACTAGAGGCTGTTATACTGTTATACTGCTACTAGGAAGAGGCTAGGTACTAGTGGCTGTAATACTGCTACTAGGAAGAGACTAGGTACTAGAGGCTGTTATACTGCTACTAGGAAGAGGCTAGGTACTAGAGGCTGTTATACTGCTCCAAGGAGGAGGCTAGGTACTAGAGGGTGTTATACTGCTACTAGGAAGAGGCTAGGTACTAGAGGCTGTTATACTGCTACTAGGAAGAGGCTAGGTACTAGAGGGTGTTATACTGCTACTAGGAAGAGGCTAGGTACTAGAGGCTGTTATACTGCTACTAGGAAGAGACTAGGTACTAGAGGCTGTTATACTGTTATACTGCTGCTAGGAAGAGGCTAGGTACTAGAGGCTGTTATACTGCTGCTAGGAGGAGACTAGGTACTAGAGGCTGTTATACTGCTACTAGGAAGAGGCTAGGTACTAGACGCTGTTATACTGTTATACTGCTAGTAGGAAGAGGCTAGGTACTAGAGGCTGTAATACTGCTGCTAGGAAGAGGCTAGGTACTAGAGGCTGTTATACTGTTATACTGCTGCTAGGAAGAGGCTAGGTACTAGAGGCTGTTATACTGCTGTACTGCTGCTAGGAAGAGGCTAGGTACTAGAGGCTGTTATACTGCTACTAGGAAGAGGCTAGGTACTAGAGGGTGTTATACTGCTACTAGGAAGAGGCTAGGTACTAGAGGCTGTTATACTGCTACTAGGAAGAGACTAGGTACTAGAGGCTGTTATACTGTTATACTGCTGCTAGGAAGAGGCTAGGTACTAGAGGCTGTTATACTGCTGCTAGGAGGAGACTAGGTACTAGAGGCTGTTATACTGCTACTAGGAAGAGGCTAGGTACTAGACGCTGTTATACTGTTATACTGCTACTAGGAAGAGGCTAGGTACTAGAGGCTGTAATACTGCTGCTAGGAAGAGGCTAGGTACTAGAGGCTGTTATACTGTTATACTGCTGCTAGGAAGAGGCTAGGTACTAGAGGCTGTTATACTGCTGTACTGCTGCTAGGAAGAGGCTAGGTACTAGAGGCTGTTATACTGCTACTAGGAAGAGGCTAGGTACTAGAGGGTGTTATACTGCTACTAGGAAGAGGCTAGGTACTAGAGGCTGTTATACTGCTACTAGGAAGAGACTAGGTACTAGAGGCTGTTATACTGTTATACTGCTGCTAGGAAGAGGCTAGGTACTAGAGGCTGTTATACTGCTGCTAGGAGGAGACTAGGTACTAGAGGCTGTTATACTGCTACTAGGAAGAGGCTAGGTACTAGAGGCTGTTATACTGCTACTAGGAAGAGGCTAGGTACTAGAGGCTGTTATACTGTTATACTGCTACTAGGAAGAGACTAGGTACTAGAGGGTGTTATACTGCTACTGATCCTGGTTCACCATTTAACTGTGTTGATCCTGGTTCACCAGCTGATCCTGGTTCACCATTTAACTGTGTTGATCCTGGTTCTCCATTTAACTGTGTTGATCCTGGTTCTCCATTTAACTGTGTTGATCCTGGTTCACCATTTAACTGTGTTGATCCTGGTTCTCCATTTAACTGTGTTGATCCTGGTTCTCCATTTAACTGTGTTGAACCTGGTTCCCCATTTAACTGTGTTGATCCTGGTTCTCCATTTAACTGTGTTGATCCTGGTTCTCCATTTAACTGTGTTGATCCTGGTTCTCCATTTAACTGTGTTGATCCTGGTTCTCCATTTAACTGTGTTGATCCTGGTTCTCTATTTAACTGTGTTGATCCTGGTTCTCCATTTAACTGTGTTGAACCTGGTTCCCCATTTAACTGTGTTGATCCTGGTTCTCCATTTAACTGTGTTGATCCTGGTTCTCCATTTAACTGTGTTGATCCTGGTTCTCCATTTAACTGTGTTGATCCTGGTTCACCATTTAACTGTGTTGATCCTGGTTCTCCATTTAACTGTGTTGATCCTGGTTCTCCATTTAACTGTGTTGAACCTGGTTCCCCATTTAACTGTGTTGATCCTGGTTCACCATTTAACTGTTGATCCTGGTTCCCCATTTAACTGTGTTGATTCTGGTTCACCATTTAACTGTGCTGATCCTGGTTCCCCATTTAACTGTGTTGATCCCGGTTCACCATTTAACTGTGTTGATCCTGGTTCCCCATTTAACTGTGTTGATCCTGGTTCACCATTTAACTGTGTTGATCCTGGTTCACCATTTAACTGTGTTGATCCCGGTTCTCCATTTAACTGTGTTGATCCTGGTTCTCCATTTAACTGTGTTGATCCTGGTTCACCATTTAACTGTGCTGATCCTGGTTCCCCATTTAACTGTGTTGATCCTGGTTCCCCATTTAACTGTGCTGATCCTGGACCGTCAATATATTAGTTCATAAACATAATGGATTCATGAAGATAGCTCAGTCAGGCCGTTTACCATTGTCTACTTAAAATGGAGTAGCTGCCTCTTAGACACCAGTGATATAGCATCTGGTTCTGGTCTACTTAGTTCATTGATTTCCATGGAAACCTTACAAATGAGGGTGTGGGATGTCTCACTTCATCTTCCTTCTCCAGTATATTATTCTAAACAATCTGATCCCCCTGCAGGTATATATTGGAAGAGGCCAGGTCTCTGGGTCTGACTGGGTCGGGCTACATCTGGATCGTACCAAGTCTGACCACAGGGAACCCCGACTTCACCCCAGACATCTATCCCCTGGGGATGATCTCTGTGTCCTACAACGAGATGGAGTATCCCTTGGAGAGCCGCCTTAGAGACGGAGTGGGCATCATCGCCACGGCAGCCGTCGCCATGCTGAGGGAGAAAGGGGAGGTGCCAGAACCCCAAGGGAACTGCTACAGCCAATCAGAGAAGGGAAAGACTCTGCCCAGCGCCCTGAGAGGGTAAAAGAGGGAGTGGTGTGTGTGTCCTATCAAAATCAAATAACATTTTATTCATCACATAATGCCCCACAATGTCAATACTTTGAGTCGTCTTGGGTATGTCTGGATCAGCTTTGAGTCGTCTTGGGTATGTCTGGATCAGCTTTGAGTCGTCTTGGGTATGTCTGGATCAGCTTTGAGTCGTCTTGGGTATGTCTGGATCAGCTTTGAGTCATCTTGGGTATGTCTGGATCAGCTTTGAGTCGTCTTGGGTATGTCTGGATCAGCTTTGAGTCGTCTTGGGTATGTCTGGATCAGCTTTGAGTCGTCTTGGGTATGTCTGTATCAGCTTTGAGTCGTCTTGGGTATGTCTGTATCAGCTTTGAGTCATCTTGGGTATGTCTGGATCAGCTTTGAGTCGTCTTGGGTATGTCTGGATCAGCTTTGAGTCGTCTTGTGTATGTCTGGATCAGCTTTGAGTCGTCTTGGGTATGTCTGTATCAGCTTTGAGTCATCTTGGGTATGTCTGGATCAGCTTTGAGTCGTCTTGGGTATGTCTGGATCAGCTTTGAGTCGTCTTGGGTATGTCTGGATCAGCTTTGAGTCGTCTTGGGTATGTCTGTATCAGCTTTGAGTCGTCTTGGGTATGTCTGTATCAGCTTTGAGTCATCTTGGGTATGTCTGGATCAGCTTTGAGTCGTCTTGGGTATGTCTGGATCAGCTTTGAGTCGTCTTGGGTATGTCTGTATCAGCTTTGCACATCAGGATTTGGGGATTTTCTCCCATCCTTCGTAATCTCTCTTCAGTTCGATGGGGAGACGGCGGTGAACAGTAATTTCCACAGATTTTCAATTGGATTCAAGTCTGGGCTTTGGCTGGGCCACTCAAGGAGTTTCACATTCTTATTCTGAAGCCATTCCAGCATTGCTTTGGCGGTAGGCTTTGATTCATTGTCCTGTTGGAAGGTGAATCTTCATCCCTCGTCTAAGGTTGTTTGCACTCTGAAGCAGGTTTTCATTAAGGATTTTCCTGTAATTGGCTGCATTCATTGTCCCCTCGATCCTTACCAGTCTCCCAGTCCCTGCCGCTGGAAAACATCCCCATAGCATGATGCTGCCACCACCATGCTTCATTGTAGGATGGTGTTAGACGGGTGATGTGCTGTGCCTGGTTTTCTCCAGACGTAGGTCTTTGCGTTCAGGACAAATAGGTACATGTTTGTCTCATCAGACTACAGAATCTTTTGCCTTATGATGTCACGTGACTTTTTGCTAACTCCAGGTGTCATGTGACTTTTTGCTAACTCCAGGTGTCATGTGACCTTTTTGCTAACTACAGGTGTCATGTGACCTTTTTGCTAACTCCAACTGTCATGTGACCTTTTTGCTAATTTTTTCTCAGGAGTGGCTTCCGTCTTCAGGAGTGGATTCTGTATGGCCACTCTCCCATAAAGCCCAGATTGGGGAAGTGCTGTAGAGACTGTTGTCCTTCTGGCAGGTTCTCCCATCTCAGCCAAGGAACTCTGAGGTTCTGTCAGAGCGGTCATTGGGTTCTTGGTCACCTATCTGACCAAGGTCCTTCTGGCCCGGTTGCTCAGTTTGGTCAGAAGATCAGCTCTAGGCAGAGTCTGGGTAGACTCTGATGGAGACCAGCTCTAGGCAGAGTCTGGGTAGACTATGATGGAGACCAGCTCTAGGCAGAGTCTGGGTAGACTCTGATGGAGACCAGCTCTAGGCAGAGTCTGGGTAGACTCTGATGGAGACCAGCTCTAGGCAGAGTCTGGGTAGACTCTGATGGAGTCCAGCTCTAGGCAGAGTCTGGGTAAACTCTGATGGACACCAGCTCTAGGCAGAGTCTGGGTAGACTCTGATAGACACCAGCTCTAGGCAGAGTCTGGGTAGATTCTGATGGAGACCAGCTCTAGGCAGAGTCTGGGTAGACTCTGATGGAGACCAGCTCTAGGCAGAGTCTGGGTAGATTCTGATGGAGTCCAGCTCTAGGCAGAGTCTGGGTAAACTCTGATGGACACCAGCTCTAGGCAGAGTCTGGGTAGACTCTGATAGACACCAGCTCTAGGCAGAGTCTGGGTAGATTCTGATGGAGACCAGCTCTAGGCAGAGTCTGGGTAGACTCTGATGGAGACCAGCTATGGGCAGAGTCTGGGTAGATACTGATGGAGACCAGCTCTAGGTAGAGTCTGGGTAGATTCTGATGGACGCCATCTCTAGGCAGTCTGGGTAGACTCTGATGGAGTCCAGCTCTAGGCAGAGTCTGGGTAAACTCTGATGGACACCAGCTCTAGGCAGAGTCTGGGTAGACTCTGATAGACACCAGCTCTAGGCAGAGTCTGGGTAGATTCTGATGGAGACCAGCTCTAGGCAGAGTCTGGGTATACTCTGATGGAGACCAGCTATGGGCAGAGTCTGGGTAGATACTGATGGAGACCAGCTCTAGGTAGAGTCTGGGTAGATTCTGATGGACGCCATCTCTAGGCAGAGTCTGGGTAGACTCTGATGGACACCAGCTCTAGGCAGAGTCTGGGTAGACTCTGATGGACACCAGCTCTAGGCAGAGTCTGGGTAGACTCTGATGGAGACCAGCTCTAGGCAGAGTCTGGTTAGACTCTGATGGAGACCAGATCTAGGCAGAGTCTGGGTAAACTCTGATGGACACCAGCTCTAGGCAGAGTCTGGGTAGACTCTGATAGACACCAGCTCTAGGCAGAGTCTGGGTAGATTCTGATGGAGACCAGCTCTAGGCAGAGTCTGGGTAGACTCTGATCGACACCAGCTCTAGGCAGAGTCTGGGTAGACTCTGAGGGAGACCAGCTCTAGGCAGAGTCTGAGTAGATTCTGATGGACACCAGCTCTAGGCAGAGTCTGGGTAAACTCTGATGGACACCAGCTCTAGGCAGAGTCTGGGTAGACTCTGATGGAGACCAGCTCTAGGCAGAATCTGGGTAGATACTGATGGAGACCAGCTCTAGGCAGAGTCTGGGTAGATACTGATGGAGACCAGCTCTAGGTAGAGTCTGGGTAGATTCTGATGGACGCCATCTCTAGGCAGAGTCTGGGTAGACTCTGATGGACACCAGCTCTAGGCAGAGTCTGGGTAGACTCTGATGGAGACCAGCTATAGGCAGAGTCTGGGTAAATACTGATGGAGACCAGCTCTAGGCAGAGTCTGGGTAGATACTGATGGAGACCAGCTCTAGGCAGAGTCTGGGTAGACTCTGATGGAGACCAGCTATATATATGCCTTATCACAATTCTATCTCTGATATCTACAGACAGTTCCTCAGACTTTAAGGTATAGTCAAATGTGCCCTTTATGGTATAGTCAATGTACCCTTGAGCAAGGCACTTAACCCTAGTTGCTACTGTAGGTCTCTCTGGATAAGAGAGTCTGCTAAATGACTCACTACCGTAGTGTCTCTGGACCAGAGAGTCTGCTAAATGACTCACTACTGTAGTGTCTCTGGATCAGAGAGTCTGCTAAATGACTCACTATTGTAGTGACTCTGGATCAGAGAGTCTGCTAAATGACTCACTACTGTAGTGTCTCTGGATCAGAGAGTCTGCTAAATGACTCACTACTGTAGTGTCTCTGGATCAGAGAGTCTGCTAAATGACTCACTACTGTAGTGTCTCTGGATCAGAGAGTCTGCTAAATGACTCACTACTGCAGTACTTTCTCTATTTGTCTGTCTGTCTGTCTGTCTGTCTGTCTGTCTGTCTGTCTGTCTGTCTGTCTGTCTGTCTGTCTGTCTGTCTGTCTGTGTCTGTGTGTAGTGGTTGATGTCCTCTCTCTCTCTGTCCCCCTCTCTATCTATCTGTCTGTCTGTCTGTCTCTCTCTCTCTCTCTCTCAATTTTTCAATTCAATTCAATTCAAGGGCTTTATTGGCATGGGAAACATGTGTTAACATTGCCAAAGCAAGTGAGGTAGATAATATATAAAGTGAATATATAAAGTGAAATAAACAATCTCTCTCTCTGTGTTAGTATCTGTGGCAGTCAGTCCCTGTGGTAGTTAATGCAGACACTCTGTAGAAGAAAGGAGGCCTCAAACACACACACACACACACATTTCTTTTCGCATTTGAGAGTTGCAGCTTTTAAGCTTCCTCTCGTTGTCTGATATAATGAGAGCCACAAGCATGTCTCTTAGTCTCTCTGCTGCTGATTCTTATAACTATCCCTGGGCGAAAAGGGTCAGTAATCAGGGGAATATCTTTATATATTTCCGGATATCTGACATGTTATTAGATATAAGGAGTAGACATGCTCCAGCAGTATAAGGCACTGCAGCTCAGAGCTAGAGGCGTCTCTACAGACAACATGGTTCGAATCTAGGCTGTATCACAACCGGCCGTGATTGGGAGTCCCATAGGCTGTATCACAACCGGCCGTGATTGGGAGTCCCATAGGCTGTATCACAACCGGCCGTGATTGGGAGTCCCATAGGCTGTATCACAACCGGCCGTGATTAGGAGTCCCATAGGCTGTATCACAACCGGCCGTGATTGGGAGTCCCATAGGTTGTATCACAACCGGCCGTGATTGGGAGTCCCATAGGCTGTATCACAACCGGCCGTGATTGGGAGTCCCATAGGCTGTATCACAACCGGCCGTGATTGGGAGTCCCATAGGCTGTATCAGAACCGGCCGTGATTGGGAGTCCCAGCGTCGTCCGGGTTTGACCGGTGGTAGGCCGTCATTGTAAATACGAATTTATTCTGAACTGACTTGCCTAGTTAAATAAAGGTTTAATTAAAAAATGAGAGAGGCTGGACTGGGCTGCTGGCCAAATTAGCTAACGTTCAGAGAGAGGCTGGACTGGGCTGCTGGCCAAATTAGCTAACGTTCAGAGAGAGGCTGGACTGGGCTGGCCAAATTAGCTAACGTTCAGAGAGAGGCTGGACTGCTGGCCAAATTAGCTAACGTTCAGAGAGAGGCTGGACTGCTGGCCAAATTAGCTAACGTTCAGAGAGAGGCTGGACTGGGCTGCTGGAAAAATTAGCTAATGTTCATAGAGAGGCTGGACTGGGCTGCTGGCCAAATTAGCTAACGTTCAGAGAGAGACCGGACTGCTGGCCAAATTAGCTAACGTTCAGAGAGAGGCTGGACTGCTGGCCAAATTAGCTAACGTTCAGAGAGAGACCGGACTGCTGGCCAAATTAGCTAACGTTCAGAGAGAGGCTGGACTGGGCTGCTGGCCAAATTAGCTAACGTTCAGAGAGAGACTGGACTGGGCTGCTAGCCAAATTAGCTAACGTTCAGAGAGAGACCGGACTGCTGGCCAAATTAGCTAACGTTCAGAGAGAGGTTGGACTGCTGGCCAAATTAGCTAACGTTCAGAGAGAGACCGGACTGCAGCTTCTGACTTCTTTGAGGTATTTTCTGAACAGCTTCTCACTTCTTCGTTGGTCCAGTTGTCCGTTCGACCGCACACCATTTACCCACGCGACCAAATTCAAAAAAAAAATGACAGTTGAAACTCCGCAACAGAAAAAGAGGTGATTCTTGTTGCTAGGCAACCGGTTACAGTGCTTTTCCCTCGCGGTGTGGCTTTATGCAGATGAAATACAGAACGTTTAGCTGGTGTCTGAAAGAACGATATGGATTCAATAAGGCTTGTCAAATTGTTGAGCCTTGTCCTTAAAAAAGTCAAATAAGCCTTCAGAAAATATTGTTCTTATTTAAGCATATCAAAGATCCTGATATGGACCTCAGTCAAAGGTCATAAGCATTAATATGTGCTGAGAAAATATGCTACTTAGGCTTACTGTCTGTATTGGTCATCATATGGAGAACATAAGATGTCCTCATTGGCCGATCTCAGGATATCTAATGAGTCAATATCCGGCCACACCAATATCCAAAATGTGTGCATGAAAATAAAAAATATGGGATTTCATATTGGTCAAATGATTGAGCTGAAAACGCATATCAACATCCCGATATGGACCTCAGCCAAGAGGAAGCATATCTGGAATCAATATATCTTGAATGGACTGAAACAACACACATGTGATGTATACAGTCAGTAAACATGAAGAGGGAAAATAGGATGTCACCGTATCTCAGGATACTGAACGAGTCCATGTTACTACTGTATCACACACACACACACACACACACACACACACACACACACACTGAACGAGTCCATATCCAGACATAGGAAATGTCCATGTGTGATATTCAGAGTAATCCCCCACTACTCTTATAGATGTCTGACAGATACATCTGGAGTCAGAATGTCAGGATATGGTGCGAATCCACAAAACTCCAAATATGCCTTGTACATGGTCAAACATGTCATGTAAAGATATCCACTGATATGGGTCCTTTCCACACAGAACATATCAAAACTATGAAATAATATATTTGGAATAATGTAGTTTCCAAAAATTGTTAAACAAATCCAAATATGTTTTAGATTTGATAGATTCTTCAAAGTAGCCACCTCTTTGCCTTGATGACAGCTTTTGGCACACTCTTGGCATTCTTCCAAACAGCTTCACATGGAATGCTTTTCCCAACAGTCTTGAAGCAGTTCCCACATATGCTGAGCACTTGTTGGCTGCTTTTCCTTCACTCAACTCATCCTAAACCATCTCTATTGGGTTGAGGTTGGGGGGTTGCGGAGGCCAGGTCATCTGATTCAGCACTCCATCACTGTCCTTCTTGGTAAAATCGCCCTTACACAACCTGGAGGTGTGTTGAGTCATTGTCATGTTGAAAAACAAATTATAGTCAAACTAAGCGCAAATCAGATGGGATGGCTTATCGCTGCAGAATGCTGTGGTAGCCATGCTGGTTAAGTGTGCGTTGAATTCTAAATACATCACAGACAGTGTCACCAGCAAAGCACCCCCACACCATAACACCTCCTCCTCCATGCTTCACGGTGAGAACCACACATGCAGAGATCATCCGTTCACTTACTCTGCGTCTCAAAAAAGACACGGCGGTTGGAACCAAAAATCTAAAATTTGGACTCATCAGACTAAAGGACAGATTTCCACCGGTCTAATATCCATTGCTTGTGTTTCTTGGCCCAAGCAAGTCACTTCCTCTTATTGCTGTTCTTTAGTAGTGGTTTCTTTGCAGCAATTTGACCATGAAGGTCTGATTCACACAATCTCCTCTGAACAGTTGATGTTGAGATGTGTCTGTTACTTGAACTCTGTGAAGCATTTATTTGGGCTGCAATTTCTGAGGCTGGTAACTCTAATGAACTTATCCTCAGCAGCAGAGGTAACTCTGGGTCTTCCTTTCCTGTGGTGGTCCTCATGAGAGACAGTTAACTCTAATGAACTTATCCTCTGCGGCAGAGGTAACTCTGGGTCTTCCTTTCCTGTGGCAGTCCTCATGAGAGCCAGTTTCATCATAGCGC
>NC_092159.1:1901569-1926569 GCF_045791955.1 Oncorhynchus clarkii lewisi | reverse complement strand
TGGGTACACTACTGATAGGTATCATAGTAGTGTAGTGGAGGTATAAGACCCAGTATACCCAGTTTAGTTTCAGTGGGTACACTACTGATAGGTATCATAGTAGTGTAGTGGAGGTATAAGACCCAGTATACCCAGTTTAGTTTCAGTGGGTACACTACTGATAGGTATCATAGTAGTGTAGTGGAGGTATAAGACCCAGTATACCCAGTTTAGTTTCAGTGGGTACACTACTGATAGGTATCATAGTAGTGTAGTGGAGGTATAAGACCCAGTATACCCAGTTTAGTTTCAGTGGGTACACTACTGATAGGTATCAAGGTAGTGTAGTGGAGGTATAAGACCCAGTATACCCAGTTTAGTTTCAGTGGGTACACTACTGATAGGTATCATAGTAGTGTAGTGGAGGTATAAGACCCAGTATACCCAGTTTAGTTTCAGTGGGTACACTACTGATAGGTATCATAGTAGTGTAGTGGAGGTATAAGACCCAGTATACCCAGTTTAGTTTCAGTGGGTACACTACTGATAGGTATCATAGTAGTGTAGTGGAGGTATAAGACCCAGTATACCCAGTTTAGTTTCAGTGGGTACACTACTGATAGGTATCATAGTAGTGTAGTGGAGGTATAAGACCCAGTATACCCAGTTTAGTTTCAGTGGGTACACTACTGATAGGTATCATAGTAGTGTAGTGGAGGTATAAGACCCAGTATACCCAGTTTAGTTTCAGTGGGTACACTACTGATAGGTATCATAGTAGTGTAGTGGAGGTATAAGACCCAGTATACCCAGTTTAGTTTCAGTGGGTACACTACTGATAGGTATCATAGTAGTGTAGTGGAGGTATAAGACCCAGTATACCCAGTTTAGTTTCAGTGGGTACACTACTGATAGGTATCATAGTAGTGTAGTGGAGGTATAAGACCCAGTATACCCAGTTTAGTTTCAGTGGGTACACTACTGATAGGTATCATAGTAGTGTAGTGGAGGTATAAGACCCAGTATACCCAGTTTAGTTTCAGTGGGTACACTACTGATAGGTATCATAGTAGTGTAGTGGAGGTATAAGACCCAGTATACCCAGTTTAGTTTCAGTGGGTACACTACTGATAGGTATCATAGTAGTGTAGTGGAGGTATAAGCCCCAGTATACCCAGTTTAGTTTCAGTGGGTACACTACTGATAGGTATCATAGTAGTGTAGTGGAGGTATAAGACCCAGTATACCCAGTTTAGTTTCAGTGGGTACACTACTGATAGGTATCATAGTAGTGTAGTGGAGGTATAAGACCCAGTATACCCAGTTTAGTTTCAGTGGGTACACTACTGATAGGTATCATAGTAGTGTAGTGGAGGTATAAGACCCAGTATACCCAGTTTAGTTTCAGTGGGTACACTACTGATAGGTATCATAGTAGTGTAGTGGAGGTATAAGACCCAGTATACCCAGTTTAGTTTCAGTGGGTACACTACTGATAGGTATCATAGTAGTGTAGTGGAGGTATAAGACCCAGTATACCCAGTTTAGTTTCAGTGGGTACACTACTGATAGGTATCATAGTAGTGTAGTGGAGGTATAAGACCCAGTATACCCAGTTTAGTTTCAGTGGGTACACTACTGATAGGTATCATAGTAGTGTAGTGGCGGTATAAGACCCAGTATACCCAGTTTAGTTTCAGTGGGTACACTACTGATAGGTATCATAGTAGTGTAGTGGAGGTATAAGACCCAGTATACCCAGTTTAGTTTCAGTGGGTACACTACTGATAGGTATCATAGTAGTGTAGTGGAGGTATAAGACCCAGTATACCCAGTTTAGTTTCAGTGGGTACACTACTGATAGGTATCATAGTAGTGTAGTGGAGGTATAAGACCCAGTATACCCAGTTTAGTTTCAGTGGGTACACTACTGATAGGTATCATAGTAGTGTAGTGGAGGTATAAGACCCAGTATACCCAGTTTAGTTTCAGTGGGTACACTACTGATAGGTATCATAGTAGTGTAGTGGAGGTATAAGACCCAGTATACCCAGTTTAGTTTCAGTGGGTACACTACTGATAGGTATCATAGTAGTGTAGTGGAGGTATAAGACCCAGTATACCCAGTTTAGTTTCAGTGGGTACACTACTGATAGGTATCATAGTAGTGTAGTGGAGGTATAAGACCCAGTATACCCAGTTTAGTTTCAGTGGGTACACTACTGATAGGTATCATAGTAGTGTAGTGGAGATATAAGACGTATACCCAGTTTAGTTTCAGTGGGCGTTGGGTACACTCACTTGTTAATCCCTACTAATAGGTATCATAGTAGTGTAGTGGAGATATAAGACGTATACCCAGTTTAGTTTCAGTGGGCGTTGGGTACACTCACTTGTTAATCCCTACTGATAGGTATCATAGTAGTGTAGTGGAGATATACTACGGATCAATGTTGTAGTACAGTAGAGAAATCATGAGCCGGTTGGGTAGGAAAGACATTTCAACTGATGACATCTAACAGTGAAATGCTAACGAAGGAAACAACGGGTGTGAAAACCAGGTGTTGGAAACCCTTCAACTGATGACATCTACCAGTGAAATGCTAACGAAGGAAACAACGGGTGTGAAAACCAGGTGTTGGAAACCCTTCAACTGATGACATCTACCAGTGAAATGCTAACGAAGGAAACAACGGGTGTGAAAACCAGGTGTTGGAAACCCTTCAACTGATGACATCTACCAGTGAAATGCTAACGAAGGCAACAACGGGTGTGAAAACCAGGTGTTGGAAAGACATTCAACTGATGACATCTACCAGTGAAATGCTAACGAAGGAAACAACGGGTGTGAAAACCAGGTGTTGGAAACCCTTCAACTGATGACATCTACCAGTGAAATGCTAACGAAGGCATCAACGGGTGTGAAAACCAGGTGTTGGAAACCATTCAACTGATGACATCTACCAGTGAAATGCTAACGAAGGAAACAACGGGTGTGAAAACCAGGTGTTGGAAAGACATTCAACTTATGACATCGACCAGTGAAATGCTAACGAAGGCAACAACGGGTGTGAAAACCAGGTGTTGGAAAGCATTCAACTGATGACATCTACCAGTGAAATGCTAACGAAGGCAACAACGGGTGTGAAAACCAGGTGTTGGAAAGACATTCAACTGATGACATCTACCAGTGAAATGCTAACGAAGGCAACAACGGGTGTGAAAACCAGGTGTTGGAAAGACATTCAACTGATGACATCGACCAGTGAAATGCTAACGAAGGAAACAACGGGTGTGAAAACCAGGTGTTGGAAACCATTCAACTGATGACATCTACCAGTGAAATGCTAACGAAGGAAACAACGGGTGTGAAAACCAGGTGTTGGAAACCCTTCAACTGATGACATCTACCAGTGAAATGCTAACGAAGGAAACAACGGGTGTGAAAACCAGGTGTTGGAAACCATTCAACTGATGACATCTACCAGTGAAATGCTAACGAAGGAAACAACGGGTGTGAAAACCAGGTGTTGGAAAACATTTAGTCCACATGACGTTGAAAAATACTTCACGCTTAGCACACATAAGTAACCAGTGACCTAAGGTTTAGGTAACTATAACTGAAGTTATTTTCAAAGAGATGTCTGACAACAGGAAGCACACCAAAGAGATGTCTGACAGCAGCAGGCACCCCAAAGAGATGTCTGAGAACAGGAAGCACACCAAAGAGATGTCTGACAACAGGAAGCACACCAAAGAGATGTCTGACAACAGGAAGCACACCAAAGAGATGTCTGACAACAGGAAGCACCCCAAAGAGATGTCTGACAACAGGAAGTACACCAAAGAGATGTCTGACAACACGAAGCACACCAAAGAGATGTCTGACAACAGGAAGCACACCAAAGAGATGTCTGACAACACGAAGCACACCAAAGAGATGTCTGACAACAGGAAGCACACCAAAGAGATGTCTGATAACAGGAAGCACACCAAAGAGATGTCTGACAACAGGAAGCACCCCAAAGAGATGTCTGACAACAGGAAGCACACCAAAGAGATGTCTGACAACAGGAAGCACACCAAAGAGATGTCTGACAACACAAAGCACACCAAAGAGATGTCTGACAACAGGAAGCACACCAAAGAGATGTCTGACAACAGGAAGCACACCAAAGAGATGTCTGACAACAGGAAGCACACCAAAGAGATGTCTGACAACAGGAAGCACACCAAAGAGATGTCTGACAACACGAAGCACACCAAAGAGATGTCTGACAACAGGAAGCACACCAAAGAGATGTCTGATAACAGGAAGCACACCAAAGAGATGTCTGACAACAGGAAGCACCCCAAAGAGATGTCTGACAACAGGAAGCACACCAAAGAGATGTCTGACAACAGGAAGCACACCAAAGAGATGTCTGACAACACGAAGCACACCAAAGAGATGTCTGACAACAGGAAGCACACCAAAGCGATGTCTGACAACAGCAAGCACCCCAAAGAGATGTCTGACAACAGGAAGCACACCAAAGAGATGTCTGATAACAGGAAGCACACCAAAGAGATGTCTGACAACAGGAAGCACACCAAAGAGATGTCTGACAACAGGAAGCACACCAAAGAGATGTCTGATAACAGGAAGCACACCAAAGAGATGTCTGATAACAGGAAGCACACCAAAGAGATGTCTGACAACAGGAAGCACCCCAAAGAGATGTCTGACGACAGGAAGCACACCAAAGAGATGTCTGACAACAGGAAGCACACCAAAGAGATGTCTGAGAACAGGAAGCACACCAAAGAGATGTCTGACAACAGGAAGCACACCAAAGAGATGTCTGACAACAGCAAGCACCCCAAAGAGATGTCTGACAACAGGAAGCACACCAAAGAGATGTCTGATAACAGGAAGCACACCAAAGAGATGTCTGACAACAGGAAGCACACCAAAGAGATGTCTGACAACAGGAAGCACACCAAAGAGATGTCTGATAACAGGAAGCACACCAAAGAGATGTCTGATAACAGGAAGCACACCAAAGAGATGTCTGACAACAGCAGGCACACTGCAATAAAACAAACACAGTTCCACTCACCAGATGATGATCATTTGGAACTTAACTTCCTGTTGAAAGTTATTCTTGAAAAGGAACAAGCTAACAAAATTAGCAACAACATCTTCTTCGGTAAGACCTGCTGCAGCCGCAGCAAACTAGCCTACAACGAAAACTAGCTAGCTAGCCCTGTGGGAAAGCTACTGCTCCCTATTGCACAGTGACCTGCTGTCCCACCCATTAGGTCAAAATGTGATTGGTTTATTCCACTGTCACAACAGTCAAAAAGTTCTAATGCAGTTGAATGGCAGATTCCTTCTATCTAGCTTCCGATGGCCAAGCCAATGGCTGACTTATAGTTAGCTAGATTTATCTACCCAGAGACTAGCAAATAAAACTCCTGATTGTATCTCTTTGAAAACAATAATATAGTTAAAATTCTTCTTCTTCTTCTTCTTATTATTTTAAACATCATTAGCCCTTTCTCTAAAGGAGTAGAATGCCCCACTGTGTTATTATACATCATTAGCCCTTTCTCTAAAGGAGTAGAAGGCCCATTGTCTCCCACTGTGTTATTATACATCATTAGCCCTTTCTCTAAAGGAGTAGAAGGCCCATTGTCTCCCACTGTGTTATTATACATCATTAGCCCTTTCTCTAAAGGAGTAGAAGGCCCATTGTCTCTCACTGTGTTATTATACATCATTAGCCCTTTCTCTAAAGGAGTAGAAGGCCCATTGTCTCTCACTGTGTTATTCTACATCATTAGCCCTTTCTCTAAAGGAGTAGAATGCCCATTGTCTCCCACTGTGTTATTATACATCATTAGCCCTTTCTCTAAAGGAGTAGAAGGCCCATTGTCTCTCACTGTGTTATTATACATCATTAGCCCTTTCTCTAAAGGAGTAGAAGGCCCATTGTCTCTCACTGTGTTATTATACATCATTAGCCCTTTCTCTAAAGGAGTAGAATGCCCATTGTCTCCCACTGTGTTATTATACATCATTAGCCCTTTCTCTAAAGGAGTAGAAGGCCCCACTGTGTTATTATACATCATTAGCCCTTTCTCTAAAGGAGTAGAAGGCCCATTGTCTCCCACTGTGTTATTATACATCATTAGCCCTTTCTCTAAAGGAGTAGAAGGCCCATTGTCTCCCACTGTGTTATTATACATCATTAGCCCTTTCCCTAAAGGAGTAGAAGGCCCATTGTCTCCCACTGTGTTATTATACATCATTAGCCCTTTCTCTAAAGGAGTAGAAGGCCCATTGTCTCCCACTGTGTTATTATACATCATTAGCCCTTTCCCTAAAGGAGTAGAAGGCCCATTGTCTCCCACTGTGTTATTATACATCATTAGCCCTTTCTCTAAAGGAGTAGAAGGCCCCACTGTGTTATTATACATCATTTGCCCTTTCTCTAAAGGAGTAGAGAACTGGAGTAGTACTGTTGATCTGTATTCCCTGTATATCTGTCCAACTGCTAGATAGATACTGTTGATCGCTACTCCCTGAAAAATCCTAAATATGACCTCTGTGTGATTCTCTCCCCCCGTCTCTCTCTCTCTCTCTCTCTCTCTCTCTCGCTCTCTCTCTCTCTCTCTCTCTCTCTCTCTCTCTCTCTCCAGATGGGTCGTTGGGAGAATGGGACCTTGTCTCTGATGTTCCCGGTATGGCCCAGGTACAACTGTTTTAAAATCAATTTACGTTGTTAATATGACATAGTTACATGTAATATAAAGGACACTAGTCTAACCCCTTGGATAGGACACTAGTCTATCCCTAACCCCATGGACAGGACACTAGTCTAACCCTAACCCACTGAATAGGACACTAGTCTAACCCTAACCCCCTGAATAGGACACTAGTCTAACCCTAACCCCCTGAATAGGACACAAGTCTATCCCTAAGCCCGGGACAGGACACTAGTCTAACCCTAACCCCCCTGGATAGGACACTAGTCTTTCCCTAAGCCCGGGACAGGACACTAGTCTAACCCTAACCCCCTGGATAGGACACTAGTCTTTCCCTAAGCCCGGGACAGGACAACTAGTCTAACCCTAACCCCTTGGACAGGACAACTAGTCTATCTCTAACCCACAGGACAGGACACTAGTCTAACCCTAACCCCCTGGACAGTACACTAGTCAAACCCTAACCCCTTGGACAGGACACTAGTCTATCCCTAAGCCCGGGACAGGACACTAGTCTAACCCTAACCCCCCTGGATAGGACACTAGTCTTTCCCTAAGCCCGGGACAGGACACTAGTCTAACCCTAACCCCCTGGATAGGACACTAGTCTAACCCTAACCCCCTGGACAGGACAACTAGTCTATCTCTAACCCCTTGTACAGGACACTAGTCAAACCCTAACCCCCTGGACAGGGCACTAGTCAAACCCTAACCCCTTGGACAGGACAACTAGTCTATCTCTAACCCCTTGGACAGTACACTAGTCAAACCCTAACCCCCTGGACAGGACACTAGTCTAACCCTAACCCCCTGGACAGTACACTAGTCAAACCCTAACCCCTTGGACAGGACAACTAGTCTATCTCTAACCCCTTGGACAGTGCACTAGTCAAACCCTAACACCCTGGACAGGACACTAGTCTATCCCCCTGGACAGTACACTAGTCAAACCCTAACCCTTTGGACAGGACACTAGTCTAACCCTAACCCCCTGGACAGGACAACTAGTCTAACCCTAACCCAATGGACAGGACACTAGTCTAACCCTAACCCCTTGGACAGGACACTAGTCTAACCCTATCCCCCTGGACCTGACACTAGTCTAACCCTAACCCCCTGGACAGGACACTAGTCTAACCCTAACCCCCTGGACAGGACACTAGTCTAACCCTGGTTTTCTGTGTAAGCAGGCGTAACTCGTTATAATGCATTATAATGTCTGTCTGAGCAGGGATGTCTTGTTATAATGCATTATAATGTCTGTCTGAGCAGGTATGTCTTGTTATAATGCATTATAATGTCTGTCTGAGCAGGTATATCTTGTTATAATGCATTATAATGTCTGTCTGAGCAGGTATGTCTTGTAATAATGCATTATAATGTCTGTCTGAGCAGGTATATCTTGTTATAATGCATTATAATGTCTGTCTGAGCAGGTATATCTTGTTATAATGCATTATAATGTCTGTCTGAGCAGGTATATCTTGTTATAATGCATTATAATGTCTGCCTGAGCAGGTATATCTTGTTATAATGCATTATAATGTCTGCCTGAGCAGGTATATCTTGTTATAATGCATTATAATGTCTATCTGAGCAGGTATGTCTTGTTTTAATGCATTATAATGTCTGTCTGAGCAGGTATATCTTGTTTTAATGCATTATAATGTGTGTGTGTGAGCAGGTATATATTGTTGTAAGGCATTATAATGTGTGTGTGTGAGCAGGTATGTATTGTTATAAGGCATTATAATGTGTGTGTGTGAGCAGGTATATATTGTTATAAGGCATTATAATGTGTGTGTGTGAGCAGGTATGTATTGTTATAAGGCATTATAATGTGTGTGTGTGAGCAGGTATATATTGTTATAAGGGATTATAATGTGTGTGTGTGAGCAGGTATTTATTGTTATAAGGCATTATAATGTGTGTGTGTGAGCAGGTATATATTGTTATAAGGCATTATAATGTGTGTGTGTGAGCAGGTGTGTATTGTTATAAGGCATTATAATGTGTGTGTGTGAGCAGGTATATATTGTTATAAGGCATTATAATGTGTGTGTGTGAGCAGGTATATATTGTTATAAGGCATTATAATGTGTGTGTGTGAGCAGGTATATATTGTTATAAGGCATTATAATGTGTGTGTGTGAGCAGGTATATATTGTTATAAGGCATTATAATGTGTGTGTGTGAGCAGGTATATATTGTTATAATGCATTATAATGTCTGTCTGAGCAGGTATGTCTTGTTATAATGCATTATAATGTCTGTCTGAGCAGGTATATATTGTTATAATGCATTATAATGTCTGTCTGAGCAGGTATGTCTTGTTATAATGCATTAAAATGTGTGTGTGTGAGCAGGTATATCTTGTTATAATGCATTATAATGTGTGTGTGAGCAGGTATATCTTGTTATAATGCATTATAATGTCTGTCTGAGCAGGTATGTCTTGTTATAATGCATTATAATGTGTGTGTGTGAGCAGGTATATCTTGTCATAATGCATTATAATGTGTGTGTGAGCAGGTATAACTTGTTATAATGCATTATAATGTGTGTCTGAGCAGGTATATCTTGTTATAATGCATTATAATGTGTGTGTGAGCAGGTATGTCTTGTTATAATGCATTATAATGTCTGTCTGAGCAGGTATAACTCGTGGGGAGACGAGGAGGCCGATGAGAACCACCTGTCTATCGTGACTCTGGAGGAGAAGCCCTTCGTCGTCGTTGACAACGTAGACATCCTGACTGGGACCTGCATGAGGAACTCTGTTCCCTGTAGGAAACATGTTAAAGAGTAGGTCTACACCTCTATCACTCTGTTCCCTGTAGGTCTACACCTCTATCACTCTGTTCCCTGTAGGTCTACACCTCTATCACTCTGTTCCCTGTAGGAAACATGTTAAAGAGTAGGTCTACACCTCTATCACTCTCTATCTATCTATCTATCTATCTATCATTCTAACCCTCTGTCACTATCAATTATCTGGTCGACTCTCATCTCTTCTCCTCTATTGCTCTCCTTCTCTATCTTCCTCTCATCTTCTCTCCTCTCCTCTTCTCTTCTCTCATCTCTTCTCCTCTCCTCTCTCCTCCTCTCCTCTCTTCTAATCTCATCTCCTCGCCTCTCTCATCTCTCCTTCTCTCTTCTCCGTTCTCCTCTTCTCATCTCCTCTCATCTCTTCTCCTCTCCTCCCCTCCCATCGCCTCTTGTCTCCTCTCCTCCCATCTCTTCTCCTCCCCTCTCCCATCTCCTCTCCTCCCCTCTCATCTCCTCTCCTCCTGTCTCATTTCATCTCCTCTCGTCTCCTCCCTTCCTGTTTCCTCTCCTCTCCTCCCGTCTCATCTCATCTGTTTCTCTACATGCTGTTTGATGGAAAGAAGTACACTTTTATGTGTTGAGAGGGAGAGAAAGGGAGAGAGAAAGAGAGAGAGAGAGAGAGGAAGAGAGAGAGGGAAACAGAGAGAGAGAGGGAGACAGAAGGGATAGAGGACCATCTGATATTTTAATCCTGGTGGTAGCTAGGAAGACTCGATGTGTGTGTGTGTGTGTTTGTGTGCGTGCGTTTGTGTGTGTGTGTGTGTGTGTGTGTGTGTGTGTGTGTGTGTGTGTGTGTGTGTGTGTGTGTGTGTGTGTGTGTGTGTGTGTGTGTGTGTGTGTGTTAAGATACAGTAGTTAGTTGGAGCTCTATTTAAAGTCTTGCAGCATCTATCCATGTCTTCATCTGGTTTATTTAGACAGCCAGGCCCTGATACACACTGACCTGTTTACTGCAACACACACACACACACACACACACACACACACACACAGGTCAGTGTTGATCAGGGCTGTCTAAATAAACCAGAGAGAGCCTGGCCCACTCACACACTCCTTTACAGACAGCTTGGCCCACTCACACACTCCTTTACAGACAGCCAGGCCCACTCACACACTCCTTTACAGACAGCCAGGCCCACTCACACACTCCTTTACAGACAGCCAGGCCCACTCACACACTCCTTTACAGACAGCCTGGCCCACTCACACACAAGGAAGCTCACACTCCTTTACAGACAGCCTGTCCCACTCACACACTCCTTTACAGACAGCCTGGCCCTGATACACACTGACCTGTGTGTGTGTGTGTGTGTGTGTGTGTGTGTGTGTGTGTGTGTGTGTGTGTGTGTGTTGCAGTAACTCTACAGAAGGCGGAGGATCCTATATAAAGCAGTGTTGTAAAGGGTTCTGTATCGACATCCTGAAGAAGATCGCCCGGAACGTTAAGTTCACCTTTGACCTCTACCTGGTGACCAACGGAAAACACGGCAAGAAGATCAACAACGTCTGGAACGGCATGGTGGGAGAGGTGAGACCCTACACCCTGTCTGTCTGTCTGTCTGTCTGTCTGTCTGTCTGTCTGTCTGTCTGTCTGGAACGGCATGGTGGGAGAGGTGAGACCCTACACCCTGTCTGTCTGTCTGGAACGGCATGGTGGGAGAGGTGAGGCCCTACACCCTGTCTGTCTGTCTGTCTGTCTGTCTGTCTGTCTGGAACGGCATGGTGGGAGAGGTGAGGCCCTACACCCTGTCTGTCTGTCTGTCTGTCTGTCTGTCTGTCTGTCTGGAACGGCATGGTGGGAGAGGTGAGGCCCTACACCCTGTCTGTCTGTCTGTCTGTCTGTCTGTCTGTCTGTCTGTCTGGAACGGCATGGTGGGAGAGGTGAGGCCCTACACCCTGTCTGTCTGTCTGTCTGTCTGTCTGTCTGTCTGTCTGTCTGTCTGGAACGGCATGGTGGGAGAGGTGAGGCCCTACACCCTGTCTGTCTGTCTGTCTGTCTGTCTGTCTGTCTGTCTGTCTGTCTGGAACGGCATGGTGGGAGAGGTGAGGCCCTACACCCTGTCTGTCTGTCTGTCTGTCTGGAACGGCATGGTGGGAGAGGTGAGGCCCTACACCCTGTCTGTCTGTCTGTCTGTCTGTCTGTCTGTCTGTCTGTCTGTCTGGAACGGCATGGTGGGAGAGGTGAGACCCTACACCCTGTCTGTCTGTCTGGAACGGCATGGTGGGAGAGGTGAGGCCCTACACCCTGTCTGTCTGTCTGTCTGTCTGTCTGTCTGTCTGTCTGTCTGGAACGGCATGGTGGGAGAGGTGAGGCCCTACACCCTGTCTGTCTGTCTGTCTGTCTGTCTGTCTGGAACGGCATGGTGGGAGAGGTGAGGCCCTACACCCTGTCTGTCTGTCTGTCTGTCTGTCTGTCTGGAACGGCATGGTGGGAGAGGTGAGGCCCTACACCCTGTCTGTCTGTCTGTCTGTCTGGAACGGCATGGTGGGAGAGGTGAGGCCCTACACCCTGTCTGTCTGTCTGTCTGTCTGGAACGGCATGGTGGGAGAGGTGAGGCCCTACACCCTGTCTGTCTGTCTGGAACGGCATGGTGGGAGAGGTGAGGCCCTACACCCTGTCTGTCTGTCTGGAACGGCATGGTGGGAGAGGTGAGGCCCTACACCCTGTCTGTCTGTCTGTCTGTCTGGAACGGCATGGTGGGAGAGGTGAGGCCCTGCACCCTGTCTGTCTGTCTGGAACGGCATGGTGGGAGAGGTGAGACCCTACACCCTGTCTGTCTGTCTGGAACGGCATGGTGGGAGAGGTGAGGCCCTACACCCTGTCTGTCTGTCTGTCTGGAACGGCATGGTGGGAGAGGTGAGGCCCTGCACCCTGTCTGTCTGTCTGTCTGGAACGGCATGGTGGGAGAGGTGAGGCCCTGCACCCTGTCTGTCTGTCTGTCTGGAACGGCATGGTGGGAGAGGTGAGACCCTACACCCTGTCTGTCTGTCTGTCTGGAACGGCATGGTGGGAGAGGTGAGGCCCTGCACCCTGTCTGTCTGTCTGGAACGGCATGGTGGGAGAGGTGAGGCCCTGCACCCTGTCTGTCTGTCTGGAACGGCATGGTGGGAGAGGTGAGACCCTACACCCTGTCTGTCTGTCTGGAACGGCATAGTGGGAGAGGTGAGACCCTACACCCTGTCTGTCTGTCTGTCTGTCTGTCTGTCTGTCTGTCTGTCTGTCTGTATGTCTACCTGTCTGTCTCTCTTGCTCACTTTCCCTATGTCATTCTCTCTCTCTTTCACTCTCCTTACTTTCTGTTTCTGTTAATTGTGCTACCTAGGTAGGTAGGTAGGTAGGTAGGTAGGTAGGTAGGTAGGTAGGTTTTTGACCTTTCTGTGTCTGTTTATAATGTGTCTGTGTGTTGTCCAGGTGATTGAAAAGAAGGCAGCGATGGCAGTGGGGTCGTTGACCATCAATGAGGAAAGGTCAGAGGTCATAGACTTCTCTGTCCCCTTCGTGGAGACGGGCATCAGCGTCATGGTCGCCCGGAGCAACGGCACCGTCTCCCCCTCCGCCTTCCTCGGTAATACACGTCTGTCTGTCTGTCTGTCTGTCTGTCTGTCTGTCTGTCTGTCTGCCTGCCTGCCTGCCTGCCTGTCTGTCTGTCTGTCTGTTTTACCATCTCTGTCTGTTTCGCTCTCACTCTCTCTTCATCTAATCCAGGGATGGTCAACTCCAGTCCTCTCTCTCCCTCTAATCCAGGGATTGTCAACTCCAGTCCTCTCTCTCCCCCTAATACAGGGATGGTCAACTCCAGTCCTCCCTCTCCCTCTCTCTCCCTCTAATCCAGGGATTGTCAATTCCAGTCCTCTCTCTCCCTCTCTCTCCCTCCCTCTAATCCAGGGATTGTCAACTCCAGTCCTTTCTCTCCCTCTAATCCAGGGATGGTCAACTCCAGTCCTCCCTCTCCCTCTCTCTCCCTCTAATCCAGGGATTGTCAATTCCAGTCCTCTCTCTCCCTCTCTCTCCCTCCCTCTAATTCAGGGATGGCCAACCCCAGTCCTCTCTAATCCAGGAATGGTCAACCCCAGTCCTCTCTAATCCAGGGATGGTCAACCCCATTCCTCTCTAATCCAGGGATGGTCAACCCCAGTCCTCTCTAATCCAGGGATGGTCAACCCCAGTCCTCTCTAATCCAGGGATGGTCAACCCCAGTCCTCTCTAATCCAGGGATGGTCAACCCCAGTCCTCTCTAATCCAGGGGTGGTCAATTCCAGTCTTTGGGGCCTGAGTGATGACACACTTTTTTTTCCCCCAAGCCCCTGCTGACACACCTGACTCTAATAATCAATGAGTCAGAATGCAGTTAGTTTGTTCAGGTGCGTCAGAGTGGAGAGTCCCATGGCTGCTCTAACACTGTGTTAGAGAGGAAGGTCCCACCTCTATCAGCTCCATGTCTGAGGGGGAAGTGTGATGCCAATCAGGCCCCAGAGGACTGGAGAGTCCCATGGCTGCTCTAACACTGTGTTAGAGAGGAAGGTCCCACCTCTATCAGCTCCATGTCTGAGGGGGAAGTGTGATGCCAATCAGGCCCCAGAGGACTGGAGAGTCCCATGGCTGCTCTAACACTGTGTTAGAGAGGAAGGTCCCACCTCTATCAGCTCCATGTCTGAGGGGGAAGTGTGATGCCAATCAGGCCCCAGAGGACTGGAGAGTCCCATGGCTGCTCTAACACTGTGTTAGAGAGGAAGGTCCCACCTCTATCAGCTCCATGTCTGAGGGGGAAGTGTGATGCCAATCAGGCCCCAGAGGACTGGAGAGTCCCATGGCTGCTCTAACACTGTGTTAGAGAGGAAGGTCCCACCTCTATCAGCTCCATGTCTGAGGGGGAAGTGTGATGCCAATCTGGCATCCAGAGGACTGGAGAGTCCCATGGCTGCTCTAACACTGTGTTAGAGAGGAAGGTCCCACCTCTATCAGCTCCATGTCTGAGGGGGAAGTGTGATGCCAATCAGGCCCCAGAGGACTGGAGAGTCCCATGGCTGCTCTAACACTGTGTTAGAGAGGAAGGTCCCACCTCTATCAGCTCCATGTCTGAGGGGGAAGTGTGATGCCAATCAGGCCCCAGAGGACTGGAGAGTCCCATGGCTGCTCTAACACTGTGTTAGAGAGGAAGGTCCCACCTCTATCAGCTCCATGTCTGAGGGGGAAGTGTGATGCCAATCAGGCCCCAGAGGACTGGAGAGTCCCATGGCTGCTCTAACACTGTGTTAGAGAGGAAGGTCCCACCTCTATCAGCTCCATGTCTGAGGGGGAAGTGTGATGCCAATCAGGCATCCAGAGGACTGGAGAGTCCCATGGCTGCTCTAACACTGTGTTAGAGAGGAAGGTCCCACCTCTATCAGCGCCATGTCTGAGGGGGAAGTGTGATGCCAATCAGGCCCCAGAGGACTGGAGAGTCCCATGGCTGCTCTAACACTGTGTTAGAGAGGAAGGTCCCACCTCTATCAGCGCCATGTCTGAGGGGGAAGTGTGATGCCAATCAGGCCCCAGAGGACTGGAGAGTCCCATGGCTGCTCTAACACTGTGTTAGATAGGAAGGTCCCGCCTCTATCAGCTCCATGTCTGAGGGGGAAGTGTGATGCCAATCAGGCCCCAGAGGACTGGAGAGTCCCATGGCTGCTCTAACACTGTGTTAGAGAGGAAGGTCCCGCCTCTATCAGCTCCATGTCTGAGGGGGAAGTGTGATGCCAATCAGGCCCCAGAGGACTGGAGAGTCCCATGGCTGCTCTAACACTGTGTTAGAGAGGAAGGTCCCACCTCTATCAGCTCCATGTCTGAGGGGGAAGTGTGATGCCAATCAGGCCCCAGAGGACTGGAGAGTCCCATGGCTGCTCTAACACTGTGTTAGAGAGGAAGGTCCCACCTCTATCAGCTCCATGTCTGAGGGGGAAGTGTGATGCCAATCAGGCCCCAGAGGACTGGAGAGTCCCATGGCTGCTCTAACACTGTGTTAGAGAGGAAGGTCCCACCTCTATCAGCTCCATGTCTGAGGGGGAAGTGTGATGCCAATCAGGCCCCAGAGGACTGGAGAGTCCCATGGCTGCTCTAACACTGTGTTAGAGAGGAAGGTCCCACCTCTATCAGCTCCATGTCTGAGGGGGAAGTGTGATGCCAATCAGGCCCCAGAGGACTGGAGAGTCCCATGGCTGCTCTAACACTGTGTTAGAGAGGAAGGTCCCACCTCTATCAGCTCCATGTCTGAGGGGGAAGTGTGATGCCAATCAGGCCCCAGAGGACTGGAGAGTCCCATGGCTGCTCTAACACTGTGTTAGAGAGGAAGGTCCCACCTCTATCAGCTCCATGTCTGAGGGGGAAGTGTGATGCCAATCAGGCCCCAGAGGACTGGAGAGTCCCATGGCTGCTCTAACACTGTGTTAGAGAGGAAGGTCCCGCCTCTATCAGCTCCATGTCTGAGGGGGAAGTGTGATGCCAATCAGGCCCCAGAGGACTGGAGAGTCCCATGGCTGCTCTAACACTGTGTTAGAGAGGAAGGTCCCACCTCTATCAGCTCCATGTCTGAGGGGGAAGTGTGATGCCAATCAGGCCCCAGAGGACTGGAGAGTCCCATGGCTGCTCTAACACTGTGTTAGAGAGGAAGGTCCCGTCAGCTCTAGTCTTGTTCTGGTTGTCTGAGTAGCAAACAAGTCTCCTTTACTACAGCAGGCTCCCCTGACGATGATGTCATGTTTTGGATTAGAATCTGGGTCGTTGTTTCACAATCTATTATATATACAATCTATTCATTATTTAAAAACAGGTCACTAAATAAAGACATGTCAAAACATCACTTCAACCGATGTTGCCCACATGGTCGTTTCTCCTCCTCTCTTTCTCTCTCCTCTCCTTCCTTTCTCTCTCCTCTCCTCCTCCTCTCCCTGTCTCCTCCCTTTCTCTCCTCCTCTCCTCCTCTCCCTGTCTCCTCCCTTTCTCTCCTCCTCTCCCTGTCTCCTCCCTTTCTCTCCTCCTCTCCCTGTCTCCTCCCTTTCTCTCCTCCTCTCCCTGTTTCCTCCCTTTCTCTCCTCCTCTCCCTGTCTCCTCCCTTTCTCTCCTCCTCTCCCTGTTTCCTCCCTTTCTCTCTCCTCTCCTCCTCTCTTTCTCTCTCCTCTCCTCCCTTTCTCTCTCCTCTCCTCCTCTCCATCTCTCCTCTCCTCCTCTCCATCTCTCCTCCCCTCCTCTCCATGTCTCCTCTCCTCTCTTTCTCTCTCCTCTCCTCCCTTTCTCTCTCCTCTCTTCCTCTCCATGTCCCCACTCTTCCTCTCCTCCTCTCCCTGTCTCCTCTCCTCCTCTCCATGTCTCCACTCTTCCTCTCCTCCTCTCCCTGTCTCCTCCCTTTCTCTCTCCTCTCCTCCTCTCCATGTCCCCACTCTTCCTCTCCTCCTCCTCTCCCTGTCTCCTCTCCTCCTCTCCATGTCTCCACGCTTCCTCTCCATGTCTCCTCCATTTCTATCTTTTATCCTTTCCATGTCTCCTCTCCTCCTCTCCATGTCTCCTCTCCTCCTCACTTCCTCTATATGTCTCCTCTCCCCCTCTCCTCCTCTCCATGTCTCCTCTCCTCCTCTCTTCCTCTCCATGTCTCCTCTCCTCCTCACTTCCTCTATATGTCTCCTCTCCTCCTCTCCATCTCTCCTCTCCTCTCTTCCACTCCATGTCTCCTCTCCTCCTCTCCAATTCTCCTATCCTCTTTTCCTCTCCTCCTCTCCATGTCTCCTCTCCTCTTTTCCTCTCCATGTCTCCTCTCCATGTCTCTTCTCCTCCTCTCCATGTCTCCTCTCCTCCTCACTTCCTCTATATGTCTCCTCTCCTCCTCTCCTCCTCTCCATGTCTCCTCTCCTCCTCTCTTCCTCTCCATGTCTCCTCTCCTCCTCACTTCCTCTATATGTCTCCTCTCCTCCTCTCCATCTCTCCTCTCCTCCTCTCCATGTCTCCTCTCCTCTTATCCTCTCCTCCTCTCTGTATCTCCTCTCCTCTACTCCTCTCCTCCTCTCCATGTCTCCTCTCCTCTTATCCTCTCCTCCTCTCTGTATCTCCTCTCCTCTTTTCCTCTCCTCCTCTCCATGTCTCCTCTCCTCTTTTCCTCTCCATTTCTCCTCTCCATGTCTCCTCTCCTCCTCTACATGTCTCCTCTCCTCCTCACTTCCTCTATATGTCTCCTCTCCTCCTCTCCTCCTCTCCATGTGTCCTCTCCTCCTCTCTTCCTCTCCATGTCTCCTCTCCTCCTCACTTCCTCTATATGTCTCCTCTCCTCCTCTCCATCTCTCCTCTCCTCTCTTCCTCTCCATGTCTCCTCTCCTCCTCTCCATGTCTCCTCTCCTCTTATCCTCTCCTCCTCTCTGTATCTCCTCTTCTCTACTCCTCTCCTCCTCTCCATGTCTCCTCTCCTCCTCACTTCCTCTATATGTCTCCTCTCCTCCTCTCCATCTCTCCTCTCCTCTCTTCCTCTCCATGTCTCCTCTCCTCCTCTCCATGTGTCCTCTCCTCCTCTCTTCCTCTCCATGTCTCCTCTCCTCCTCACTTCCTCTATATGTCTCCTCTCCTCCTCTCCATCTCTCCTCTCCTCTCTTCCTCTCCATGTCTCCTCTCCTCCTCTCCATGTCTCCTCTCCTCTTATCCTCTCCTCCTCTCTGTATCTCCTCTTCTCTACTCCTCTCCTCCTCTCCATGTCTCCTCTCCTCCTCACTTCCTCTATATGTCTCCTCTCCTCCTCTCCATCTCTCCTCTCCTCTCTTCCTCTCCATGTCTCCTCTCCTCCTCTCCATGTCTCCTCTCCTCTTATCCTCTCCTCCTCTCTGTATCTCCTCTCCTCTTATCCTCTCCTCCTCTCCATGTCTCCTCTCCTCCTCACGTCCTCTATATGTCTCCTCTCCTCCTCTCCATCTCTCCTCTCCTCTCTTCCTCTCCATGTCTCCTCTCCTCCTCTCTTCCTCTCCATGTCTCCTCTCCTCCTCTCTTCCTCTCCATGTCTCCTCTCCTCCTCTCCATGTCTCCTCTCCTCCTCTCCATCTCTCCTCTCCTCTCTTCCTCTCCATGTCTCCTCTCCTCCTCTCCATGTCTCCTCTCCTCCTCTCCATCTCTCCTCTCCTCTCTTCCTCTCCATGTCTCCTCTCCTCCTCTCCATGTCTCCTCTCCTCCTCTCTTCCTCTCCATGTCTCCTCTCCTCCTCTCCATGTCTCCTCTCCTCCTCTCCATCTCTCCTCTCCTCTCTTCCTCTCCATGTCTCCTCTCTTCCTCTCCATGTCTCCTCTCCTCCTCTCCATCTCTCCTCTCCTCTCTTCCTCTCCATGTCTCCTCTCCTCCTCTCCATATCTCCTCTCCTCTACTCCTCTCCTCCTCTCCATGTCTCCTCTCCTCTTTTCCTCTCCATGTCTCCTCTCCATGTCTCTTCTCCTCCTCTCCATGTCTCCTCTCCTCCTCACTTCCTCTATATGTCTCCTCTCCTCTCCTCCTCTCCATGTCTCCTCTTCTTTATTTTATTTTATTCCACCTTTATTTAACCAGGTAGGCTAGTTGAGAACAAGTTCTCATTTACAATTGCGACCTGGCCAAGAATAAAGCAAAGCAGTTCGACACATACAACGACACAGAGTTACACATGGAATAAACAAAACATACAGTCAATAATACAGTATAAAAAAATATATTTACAGTGTGTGAAAATAAAGTCATTTAAGAGAGGTAAGGCAATAAATAGGCCATGGTGGCGAAGTAATTAAACACTGGAGTAATTGATGTGAAGAAGATGAATGATCAAGTAGAGATACTGGGGTGCAAAAGGAGCTAAATAAATAACAGCATGGGGATGAGGTAGATAGATTGGCTGTATACAGATGGGCTATGAACAGGTGAAGGGATCTGTGAGCTGCTGGAGAGAACTGGAAGGAAAGGCGACCAAAGGAGGAATTGGCTTTAGGGGTGACCAGTGAGATACACCTGCTGGAGCAGCTGGTTCTTAAAGCTAGTGAGGGAGAAATGAGTCTCTAGCTTCAGTGATTTTTGCAGTTTGTTCCAGTCATTGGCAGCAGAGAACTGGAATGAAAAGCGGCCAAATGAGGAATTGGCTTTGAGGGTGACCAGTAAGATATATCTGCTGGAGCACGGGCTACGAGTGGGTGCTGCTATGGTGACCAGTGAGCTGAGATAAGGCGTGGCTTTACCTAGCAGAGACTTGTAGATGACCTGGAGCCAGTGAGTATGAAGCGAGGGCCAGCCGACGAGAGCATACAGGTCGTAATGGTGGGTAGTATATGGGGCTTTGGTGACAAAACGGATGGCACTGTGATAGACTGCATCCAGTTTGTTGAGTAGAATGTTGGAGGATATTTTGTAAATGACATCACCGAAGTCAAGGATCGGTAGGATGGTCAGTTTTATGAGGGTATATTTGGCAACATGAGTGAAGGATGCTTTGTTGCGAAATAGGAAGCCGATTCTAGATTTAATTTTGGATTGGAGATGCTTAATGTGAGTCTGGGAGGAGAGTTTACAGTCTAGCCAGACACCTAGGTATTTATAGTTGTCCAAGTATTCTAAGTCAGAACCGTCCAGAGTAGTGATGCTGGATAGGCGGGCAGGTGCAGGCAGCAATCAGTTGAAGAGCATGCATTTAGTTTTACTTGCATTTAAGAGTAGTTGGAGGCCACGGAAGGAGAGTTGTATGTAATTGAAGCTTGTCTGGAACACCGTGTCCAAAGAAGGGCCAGAAGTATACAGAATGGTGTCGTCTGCGTAGTGGAGGATCAGAGAATCACCAGCAGCAAGAGCGACATCATTGATGTATACAGAGAAGAGAGTCGACCCGAAAATTGAACCCTGTGGCACCCCCATAGAGACTGCCAGAGGCCCGGACAACAGGCCCTCCGATTTGACACACTGAACTCTATCAGAGAAGTACCTGGTAAACCAGGCAAGGCAATCATTTGAGAAACCAAGGTGATAAGAATGTGGGGATTGACAGAGTCGAAAGCCTTGGCCAGGTCGATGAATACAGCTGCACAGTAATGTCTCTTATCGATGGCGGTTATGAATTGTTTAGGACCTTGATAGTGGCAGAGCACCCATGACCAGCTCTGAAACCAGATTGCATAGCGGAGAAGGTACTGTGAGATTCGAAGTGGTCGGTGATCTGTTTGTTAACTTGGCTTTCAAAGACCTTAGAAAGGCAGGGTAGGATAGAGATAGGTATGTAGCAGTTTGGGTCTAGAGTGTCTCCCCCTTTGAAGAGGGGGATGACAGTGGCAGCTTTCCAATCTTTCTGAATCTCAGACGATACGAAAGAGAGGTTGAACAGGCTAGTAATTGGGGTTGCAACAATTTCGGCAGATCATTTTAGGAAGAGAGGGGTCCAGATTGTCTAGCCCGGCTGATTTGTAGGGGTCCAGATTTTGCAGCTCTTTCAGAACATCAGCTGTCTGGATTTGGGTGAAGGAGAAATGGGGAAGGCTTGTGCGAGTTTCTGTGGGGGGTGCAGTGCTTTTGACCGGGGTAGGGGTAGCCAGATGGAAAGCATGGCCAGCCATAGAAAAATGCTTATTGAAATTCTCAATTATAGTGGATTTATCGGTGGTGACAGTGTTTCCTAGCCTCAGAGCAGTGGGCAGCTGGGAGGAGGTGTTCTTATTCTCCATGTACTTTACAGTGTCCCAGAACCTTTTTCAGTTTGTACTACAGGATGTAAATTTCTGTTTGATAAAGCTAGCCTTTGCTTTAACTGCCTGTGTATAATGGTTTCTAGCTTCCCTGAACAGCTGCATATCACGGGGGCTATTCGATGCTAATTCAGAATTCCACAGGATGTTTTTGTGCTGGTCAAGGGCAGTCAGGTCTGGAGTGAACCAAGGGCTATATCTGTTCCTAGTTCTACATTTTTTAAATGGCGCATGCTATTTAAAATGGTGAGGGAAGCACTTTTAAAGAATAACCAGGCATCCTCTACTGACGGGATGAGATCAATATCCTTCCAGGATACCCCGGCCAGGTCGATTAGAAAGTTTAGTTTGGCTAACTCTCTCTCTCTAGTTTGGCTAACTCTCCGTCTCTAGTTTGGCTAACTCTCTGTCTCTAGTTTGGCTAACTCTCTCTCTCTAGTTTGGCTAACTCTCCGTCTCTAGTTTGGCTAACTCTCCCTCTCAAGTTTGGCTAACTCTCTCTCTCTAGTTTGGCTAACTCTCTCTTTCTAGTTTGGCTAACTCTCCGTCTCTAGTTTGGCTAACTCTCCCTCTCAAGTTTGGCTAACTCTCTCTCTAGTTTGGCTAACTCTCCCTCTCTAGTTTGGCTAACTCTCTATCTCTAGTTCGGCTAACTCTCCCTCTCTAGTTTGGCTAACTCTCTATCTCTAGTTCGGCTAACTCTCCCTCTCTAGTTTGGCTAACTGTCCCTCTCTAGTTTGGCTAACTCTCCGTCTCTAGTTTGGCTAACTCTCTGTCTCTAGTTTGGCTAACTGTCCCTCTCTAGTTTGGCTAACTCTCTCTCTCTAGTTTGGCTAACTCGCTCTCTCTAGTTTGGCTAACTCTCTGTCTCTAGTTTGGCTAACTCTCTCTCTCTAGTTTGGCTAACTGTCCCTCTCTAGTTTGGCTAACTGTCCCTCTCTAGTTTGGCTAACTCTCTCTCTCTAGTTTGGCTAACTGTCCCTCTCTAGTTTGGCTAACTGTCCCTCTCTAGTTTGGCTAACTCTCTCTCTCTAGTTTGGCTAACTGTCCCTCTCTAGTTTGGCTAACTGTCCCTCTCTAGTTTGGCTAACTGTCCCTCTCTAGTTTGGCTAACTGTCCCTCTCTAGTTTGGCTAACTGTCCCTCTCTAGTTTGGCTAACTGTCTGTCTGAGACTTTCCGCTCAGAGAAGATCCAAGGGAATAATGAGAAATAAGGAATTGTGCTAGAAACTCAAACTTACTGTGACTAACCTCTCTCTGTGTCTATCTCTCTCCATTCTCTCTCTCTCTCTCTCTATCTG
This sequence comes from Oncorhynchus clarkii lewisi, assembly GCF_045791955.1. Taxonomy (NCBI): domain Eukaryota; kingdom Metazoa; phylum Chordata; class Actinopteri; order Salmoniformes; family Salmonidae; genus Oncorhynchus; species Oncorhynchus clarkii. The sequence continues at coordinate 1,904,019 of NC_092159.1, read as the reverse complement.
TCCATTCTCATTCTCTCTATCTCTGTCTATCTCTCTCCATTCTCTCTCTCTCCATTCTCTCTTACTCTCTGTCTATCTCTCTCCATTCTCTCTCTCCATTCTCTCTTTCCATTCTCTCTCTCTCTCGTCTCTCTCTCTCGTCTCTCTCTCTCTCTCTGTCTATCTCTCTCCATTCTCTCTCTCTTTCTATCTCTCTCTCTCTCTCTCTCTCTCTCTCTCTTTCTATCTCTCCATTCTCTCTCTCTCTCTCTCTGTCTCTCTCTCTGTCTCTCTCTCTCTCTCTCTCTCTCACTCTCTCTCTCTCTCTCTTTCTATCTCTCTACATTCTCTCTCTCTCTCTCTCTCTCTCAATTCAATTCAATTCACTTTATTGGCATGACGTAACAAAGTCCATATTGCCAAAGCTTATTTTGGATATTTACAATATAAACATGAGTATCAAATTGTCAACGGGAACAACAGTAACAACAATAACAACAATAACAACAGTAACAACAGTAACAACAGTAACAACAATAACAACAATAACAACAGTAACAACAATAACAACAATAACAACAGTAACAACAGTAAGAACAATAACAACAATAACAACAGTAACAATAACAACAATAACAACAATAACAACAGTAACAACAATAACAACAATAACAACAATAACAACAGTAACAACAGTAACAACAATAACAACAATAACAACAATAACAACAATAACAACAGTAACAACAATAACAACAATAACAACAATAACAACAGTAACAACAATAACAACAATAACAACAATAACAACAATAACAACAGTAACAACAGTAACAACAATAACAACAATAACAACAACAATAACAACAGTAACAACAATAACAACAATAACAACAATAACAACAATAACAACAGTAACAACAATAACAACAGTAACAACAATAATAACAGTAACACCAATAACAACAATTACCAGGTGTCAAAATAACCATACATTCAACAATAACAATAAGCATACAGTAGAGGACATGTGCTGGTACTGCCAACCCACAGCTCTCTGCGTCCTCCCCCAACAGGACGGGCAGCCTGTCCCTCCCCCAACAGGACGGGTAGCCTGTCCCTCCCCCAACAGGACGGGTAGCCTGTCCCTCCCCCAACAGGACGGGTAGCCTGTCCCTCCCCCAACAGGACGGGTAGCCTGTCCTCATCAGAGAGGTCTTTGAAACCTTGAATAAGGGTTTCAAATTTGGGGAAATTACCCTCTCTAATTGTTTTATATTTTTACATTTTGTCAGGAAATGCAGCTCTGTCTCAGGTTCTGCTGTGGTGCAGTGGTTGGACAGCCTTTCCTCTACAGGGAGCCAGGTTCTGCTGTGGTGCAGTGGTTGCACAGCCTTTCCTCTACAGGGAGCCAGGTTCTGCTGTGGTGCAGTGGTTGGACAGCCTTTCCTCTACAGGGAGACAGGTTCTGCTGTGGTGCAGTGGTTGTACAGCCTTTCCTCTACAGGGAGCCAGGTTCTGCTGTGGTGCAACGGTTGCACAGCCTTTCCTCTACAGGGAGCCAGGTTCTGCTGTGGTGCAGTGGTTGCACAGCCTTTCCTCTACAGGGAGCCAGGTTCTGCTGTGGTGCAGTGGTTGCACAGCCTTTCCTCTACAGGGAGCCAGGTTTTCCTGTGTCTACTCTTCTCAATGGCAAGGCTGTGCTCACTGAGCCTGTACTTTGTCAAGGTTTTTCTAAAGTTTTGATCAGTAAGCATGGTCAAATATTTAGCCACGGTGTACTGTTGATTTAGGGCCAGATAGCACTGCATTTTGCTTTGTGCTTGTGTTTCCCAATACGTAATGTAGTTTTGCTTTGACTGTGTTGTAATGTGGTTTATTCTGATTGATTGGATGTTCTGGTCCTGAGGCTTCAGTGTGTTAGTAGAACAGGTTTGTGAACTCAGCCCCAGGACCAGCTGGATGAGGGGACTGAGGCTTCAGTGTGTTAGTAGAACAGGTTAGTGAACTCAGCCCCAGGACCAGCTGGATGAGGGGACTGAGGTTTCAGTGTGTTAGTAGAACAGGTTAGTGAACTCAGCCCCAGGACCAGCTGGATGAGGGGACTGAGGCTTCAGTGTGTTAGTAGAACAGGTTTGTGAACAGTCTCAGGACCAGCTGGATGAGGGGACTGAGGCTTCAATGTGTTAGTAGAACAGGTTAGTGAACTCAGCCCCAGGACCAGCTGGATGAGGGGACTGAGGCTTCAGTGTGTTAGTAGAACAGGTTAGTGAACTCAACCCCAGGACCAGCTGGATGAGGGGACTGTGGCTTCAGTGTGTTAGTAGAACAGGTTTGTGAACTCAGGACCAGCTGGATGAGGGGACTGAGGCTTCAGTGTGTTAGTAGAACAGGTTAGTGAACTCAGGAACAGCTGGATGAGGGGACTGAGGCTTCAGTGTGTTAGTAGAACAGGTTAGTGAACTCAGCCC
>NC_092159.1:1894069-1896569 GCF_045791955.1 Oncorhynchus clarkii lewisi | reverse complement strand
AGGTTATATACAGTAGTACCAAGTAGTAATGAGGTTATATACAGGGAGTACCAGGTAGTAATGAGACTATATACAGGAGTACCAGGTAGTAATGAGGTTATATACAGGGAGTACCAGGTAGTAATGAGGCTATATACAGGAGTACCAGGTAGTAATGAGACTATATACAGGAGTACCAGGTAGTAATGAGGTTATATACAGGAGTACCAGGTAGTAATGAGACTATATACAGGAGTACCAGGTAGTACTGAGGTTATATACAGTAGTACCAAGTAGTAATGAGGTTATATACAGGAGTACCAGGTAGTAATGAGGTTATATACAGGGAGTACCAGGTAGTAATGAGGCTATATACAGGAGTACCAGGTAGTAATGAGACTATATACAGGAGTACCAGGTAGTAATGAGGTTATATACAGGGAGTACCAGGTAGTAATGAGGTTATATACAGGAGTACCAGGTAGTAATGAGGTTATATACAGTAGTACCAGGTAGTAATGAGGTTATATACAGTAGTACCAGGTAGTAATGAGGTTATATACAGGAGTACCAGGTAGTAATGAGGTTATATACAGGAGTACCAGGTAGTAATGAGGTTATATACAGTATTACCAGATAGTAATGAGGCCTTATACAGTAGTACCAGGTAGTAATGAGACTATATACAGTAGTACCAGGTAGTAATGAGGTTATATACAGGAGTACCAGGTAGTAATGAGGCTATATACAGGGAGTACCAGGTAGTAATGAGGTTATATACAGGAGTACCAGGTAGTAATGAGATTATATACAGTAGTACCAGGTAGTAATGAGGTTATATACAGGAGTACCAGGTAGTAATGAGGTTATATACAGTAGTACCAGGTAGTAATGAGGTTATATACAGTAGTACCAGGTAGTAATGAGGTTATATACAGTAGTTCCAGTTAGTAATGAGGTTATATACAGTAGTACCAGGTAGTAATGAGGTTATATACAGGAGTACCAGGTAGTAATGAGGTTATATACAGTAGTACCAGGTAGTAATGAGGTTATATACAGTAGTACCAGGTAGTAATGAGGTTATATACAGTAGTTCCAGGTAGTAATGAGGCTATATACAGGGAGTACCAGGTAGTAATGAGGTTATATACAGGAGTACCAGGTAGTTATGAGGTTATATACAGGAGTACCAGGTAGTAATGAGGTTATATACAGTAGTACCAGGTAGTAATGAGGTTATATACAGGAGTACCAGGTAGTAATGAGGTTATATACAGGAGTACCAGGTAGTAATGAGGTTATATACAGGAATACCAGGTAGTAATGAGGTTATATACAGGAGTACCAGGTAGTAATGAGGTTATATACAGGAGTACCAGGTAGTAATGAGGTTATATACAGGGAGTACCAGGTAGTAATGAGACTATATGCAGGAGTACCAGGTAGTAATGCGACTATATACAGGGAGTACCAGGTAGTAATGAAGCTATATACAGGGTGTACCAGGTAGTAATGAGGCTATATACAGGAGTACCAGGTAGTAATGAGGTTATATACAGAATTACCAGGTAGTAATGAGGTTATATACAGGGAGTACCAGGTAGTAATGAGGTTATATACAGGAGTACCAGGTAGTAATGAGACTATATACAGGGAGTACAAGGTAGTAATGAGGCTATATACAGGGAGTACCAGGTAGTAATGAGGCATTATACAGGAGTACCAGGTAGTAATGAGGCTATATACAGGGAGTACAAGGTAGTAATGAGGCTATATACAGGGAGTACCAGGTAGTAATGAGGCTATATACAGGGAGTACCAGGTAGTAATGAGGTTATATACAGGGAGTACCAGGTAGTAATGAGGCTATATACAGGAGTACCAGGTAGTAATGAGACTATATACAGGAGTACCAGGTCGTAATGAGGCCTTATACAGGGAGTACCAGGTAGTAATGAGACTATATACAGGAGTACCAGGTAGTAATGAGGTTATATACAGGGAGTACCAGGTAGTAATGAGGTTATATACAGGAGTGCCAGGTAGTAATGAGACTATATACAGGAGTACCAGGTAGTAATGAGGTTATATACAGTAGTGCCAGGTAGTAATGAGGTTATATACAGGAGTACCAGGTAGTAATGAGGTTATATACAGGGAGTACCAGGTAGTAATGAGGCTATATACAGGAGTACCAGGTAGTAATGAGACTATATACAGGAGTACCAGGTAGTAATGAGATAATATACAGGGAGTACCAGGTAGTTTTGAGGTTATATACAGGAGTACCAGGTAGTAATGAGGTTATATACAGTAGTATCAGGTAGAATTGAGGCCTTATACAGTAGTACCAGGTAGTAATGAGACTATATACAGTAGTACCAGGTAGTAATGAGGTTATATACAGGAGTACCAGGTAGTAATGAGACTATATACAGGAGTACCAGGTAGTAATGAGATTATATACAGTAGTACCAGGTAGTAATGAGGTTATATACAGGAGTACCAGGTAGTAATG
>NC_092159.1:1851569-1889069 GCF_045791955.1 Oncorhynchus clarkii lewisi | reverse complement strand
GGGCGGGGTCGAGACCCAGGGTCTCGAGCTTGATGACGAGCTTGGAGGGTACTATGGTGTTGAATGCCGAGCTGTAGTCGATGAACAGCATTCTCACATAGGTATTCCTCAGATGGGTTAGGGCAGTGTGCATTGTGGTTGAGATTGCATCGTCTGTGGACCTATTTGGGCGGTAAGCAAATTGGAGTGGGTCTAGGGTGTCGGGTAGGGTGGAGGTGATATGGTCCTTGACTAGTCTCTCAAAGCACTTCATGATGACGGAAGTGAGTGCTACGGGGCGGTAGTCGTTTAGCTCAGTTACCTTAGCTTTCTTGGGAACAGGAACAATGGTAGCCCTCTTGAAGCATGTGGGAACAGCAGACTGGTATAGGGATTGATTGAATATGTCCGTAAACACACCGGCCAGCTGGTCTGCGCATGCTCTGAGGGCGCGGCTGGGGATGCCGTCTGGGCCTGCAGCCTTGCGAGGGTTAACACGTTTAAATGTCTTACTCACCTCGGCTGCAGTGAAGGAGAGTCCGCATGTTTTCGTTGCAGGCCGTGTCAGTGGCACTGTATTGTCCTCAAAAAAGTTATTTAGTCTGCCTGGGAGCAGGACATCCTGGTCCGTGACTGGGCTGGATTTCTTCTTGTAGTCCGTGATTGACTGTAGACCCTGCCACATGCCTCTTGTGTCTGAGCCGTTGAATTGAGATTCTACTTTGTCTCTGTACTGACGCTTAGCTTGTTTGATAGCCTTGCGGATAGCCTTGCGGAGGGAATAGCTGCACTGTTTGTATTCGGTCATGTTACCAGTCACCTTGCCCTGATTAAAAGCAATGGTTCGTGCTTTCAGTTTCACACGAATGCTGCCATCAATCCACGGTTTCTGGTTAGGGAATATTTTAATCGTTGCTATGGGAACGACATCTTCAACGCACGTTCTAATGAACTCGCACACCGAATCAGCGTATTCGTCAATATTGTTATCTGACGCAATACGAAACATGTCCCAGTCCACGTGATGGAAGCAGTCTTGGAGTGTGGAGTCAGCTTGGTCGGACCAGCGTTGGACAGACCTCAGCGTGGGAGCCTCTTGTTTTAGTTTCTGTCTGTAGGCAGGGATCAACAAAATGGAGTCGTGGTCAGCTTTTCCGAAAGGAGGGCGGGGCAGGGCCTTATATGCGTCGCGGAAGTTAGAGTAACAATGATCCAAGGTTTTTCCACCCCTGGTTGCGCAATCGATATGCTGATAAAATTTAGGGAGTCTTGTTTTCAGATTAGCTTTGTTAAAATCCCCAGCTACAATGAATGCAGCCTCCGGATAAATGGATTCCAGTTTGCAAAGAGTCAAAAAAGTTTGTTCAGAGCCATCGATGTGTCTGCTTGGGGGGGGATATATACGGCTGTGATTATAATCGAAGAGAATTCTCTTGGTAGATAATGCGGTCTACATTTGATTGTGAGGAATTCTAAATCAGGTGAACAGAAGGATTTGAGTTCCTGTATGTTTCTTTCATCACACCATGTCTCGTTAGCCATAAGGCATACGCCCCTGCCCCTCTTCTTACCAGAAAGATGTTTGTTTCTGTCGGCGCGATGCGTGGAGAAACCCGCTGGCTGCACCGCCTCCGATAGCGTCTCTCCAGTGAGCCATGTTTCCGTGAAGCAAAGAACGTTACAGTCTCTGATGTCCCTCTGGAATGCTACCCTTGCTCGGATTTCATCAACCTTGTTGTCAAGAGACTGGACATTGGCGAGAAGAATGCTAGGGAGTGGTACACGATGTGCCCGTCTCCGGAGTCTGACCAGAAGACCGCCTCATTTCCCTCTTTTTTGGAGTCGTTTTTTTGGGTCGCTGCATGGGATCCATTCCGTTGTCCTGGGTGAAAGGCAGAACACAGGATCCGCGTCGCGAAAAACATATTCTTGGTCGTACTGATGGTGAGTTGACGCTGATCTTATATTCAGTAGTTCTTCTCGACTGTATGTAATGAAACCTAAGATGACCTGGGGTACTAATGTAAGAAATAACACGTAAAAAAAACAAAACACTGCATAGTTTCCTAGGAACGCGAAGCGAGGCGGCCATCCCTGTCGGCGCCGGAATTTCATGTGGTGTTTAGGGGATAGTCTTTAGGTTTAGGTCTTTAGGTTTTCCTCCCAGCTGGAGATGTTTATGTGGTGTTTAGGGGATAGTCTTTAGGTTTTCCTTGCAAATGCCAGGGTTGTCGGTTCAATTCCCACACAGGGACCAGTATGAAAGACATATAAAATTGTATTCCCTCACTACTGTAAATATCTCTGGATAAGAGCGTCTGCTAAATGACTAAAAATTGAAGGATTTGGGTCATTTTTATGTGTAGGACCAGACCCAGGAACATGTTTGGCTTGGTGGAAGCATCCAGGATGCACTGACGGCGTTATCATCTGACGGTCCTCTTCCCAGTGGGCAGTGACGGCGTTATCGTCTGACGGTCGTCTTCCCAGTGGGCTGTGACGGCGTTATCATCTGACGGTCCTCTTCCCAGTGGGCGGTGACGGAGTTATAATCTGACGGTCCTCTTCCCAGTGGGCAGTGACTGCGTTATCATCTGACTGTCCTCTTCCCAGTGGGCAGTGACGGCGTTATCATCTGACGGTCCTCTTCCCAGTGGGCAGTGACGGCGTTATCATCTGACGGTCCTCTTCCCAGTGGGCGGTGACGACGTTATCATCTGAAGGTCCTCTTCCCAGTGGGCAGTGACGGCGTTATCATCTTGCGGTCCTCTTCCCAGTGGGCAGTGACGGCGTTATCATCTGACGGTCCTCTTCCCAGTGGGCGGCCTATTTCTCAGCCCCAGAAACTAAAATATGTATATAATTGTCAGATTAGGATAGACAACACTCTAACGTTTCCAAAACTGTCCAAATATTGTCTGTGAGTATAACAGAACTGATATTGCAGGCTAAAACCTGATGAAAATCAAACCAGGAAGTGCTGTTTTTCCTGAAAGCTCTCTGTTCCATTGGAGGCCTTGCCTCCATTTAAAGGTATATCAACCAGATTCCTTTTCCTATGGCTTCCTCAAGGTGTCAACAGTCTTTAAACATAGTTTCAGGCTTTTATTCTGAAAAAATGAGCGAGAAAGATAACAGTGGATAGCTGGGTGTTCGCATGAGTTTTGCTGGCGCAACAGAGTGGGGCAGCCATTGTCTCTCCTATTGAAAAAGCGACAGTCGCGGTTGATATATTATTGATTATATATTTTTAAAACAACCTGAGGATTGATTATAAAAACCGTTTGACATGTTTCTGTGGACATTACGGTTACTATTTGGAATTTTCGTCTGCGATGTCGTGACCGCTCGAGCCTGTGGATTTCTGAACATAACGAACCAAACAAATGGAGGTATTTTGGATATAAAAATCATCTTTATGGAACAAAAGGAACATTTATTGTGTAACTGGGAGTCTCGTGAGTGCAAACATCCGAAGATCATCAAAGGTAAGCGGTTTAATTTATTGCTTTTCTGACTTTCGTGACCAATCTACTTGGCTGCTAGCTGTTTGTAATATTTTGTCTACTGAGAGAGATGTTCTTACATAAACGCTTGTTATGCTTTCGCCGAAAAGCTTTATTGAAATCTGACACGCCACTTGTGATTTAATGAAACGTTATATTTTTTGTAATTTGATTTGAATTCTGCAATTCAGCGTGTGTTGATGAAAATGATCCCTCTAACGGGATGGGTGCGTCAAGAAGTTTAACCAATTAGGGCACCCCTGAGTTCTGCAGGCATTTCCTCCTAATCCCAGATCTTCAGGAGCAGGGCTTGTATGTGTTGTAGGAGCACTGGTCCGCCTTCCTTCAGGATTTCAGCTGGAATTTCATCTGGCCGTTGTTGTTCCCCTTCTAAAGGATGGCATCTTGCACCTCCTGCAGGTCAGGAGGTTCTCCAACGTCCGCCTGCAGGCTGGGAGGTTCTCCCATGTCCTCCTACAGGGTAGGTGGGTATCCCATGTCCTCCTGCAGGCTGGGTGGGTCTCCCATGTCCTCCTGCAGGGTAGGTGGGTCTCCCATGTCCTCCTGCAGGCTTGGTGGTTCTCCAATGTCCTCCTATGTGGGTCGCTGAGGGATGTGGTCAATATCAATTGTTGTGCTTCTGTTGAGGAGCTCCTCGAAGTGTTCTTTCCACTGGGATTGGATTGATTCATCACGCTTCATTAGCTTTCGCCCATCTTTGGAGCGAAGGGGCTTCAGGCCATGGTGACTGGGTCTGTACACGGCCTTGGTGGTGAGGGATGTGTTAGACCACGGTGACTGGGTCTGTACACGGCCTTGGTGGTGAGGGATGTGTTAGGCCACGGTGACTGGGTCTGTACACGGCCTTGGTGGTGAGGGATGTGTTAGGCCACGGTGACTGGGTCTGTACACGGCCTTGGTGGTGAGGGATGTGTTAGGCCACGGTGACTGGGACTGTACACGGCCTTGGTGGTGAGGGATCTGTTAGGCCACGGTGACTGGGTCTGTACACGGCCTTGGTGGCGTCGAAGGAGTCTCTGGAGTCAGCCAGCTGCTGGATCTCCAGGACCTGTTCTGTTCACCATGTGGTTTTTAGTTCCCGGATCTCCAGGACCTGTTCTGTTCACCATGTGGTTTTTAGTTCCCGGATCTCCAGGACCTTTTCTGTTCACCATGTGGTTTTTAGTTCCCGGATCTCCAGGACCTGTTCTGTTCACCATGTGGTTTTTAGTTCCCGGATCTCCAGGACCTGTTCTGTTCACCATGTGGTTTTTAGTTCCTGGTTCTCCAGGACCTGTTATGTTCACCATGTGGTTTTTAGTTCCCGGATCTCCAGGACCTGTTCTGTTCACCATGTGGTTTTTAGTTACCGGTTCTCCAGGACCTGTTCTGTTCACCATGTGGTTTTTAGTTCCCGGATCTCCAGGACCTGTTCTGTTCACCATGTGGTTTTAAGTTCCCGGATCTCTAGGACCTTTTCTGTTCACCATGTGGTTTTTAGTTCCCGGCGTTGGACATCTCACTGTGGAGGGAGCTTCTCTTTTGGCCCTGCAGTTGGACATCTCACTGTGGAGGGAGCTTCTCTTTTGGCCCTGCATTTGGACATCTCACTGTGGAGGGAGCTTCTCTTTTTTTGCCCTGCAGTTGGACATCTCACTGTGGAGGGAGCTTCTCTTTTGGCCCTGCAGTTGGACATCTCACTGTGGAGGGAGCTTCTCTGTTGGCCCTGCAGTTGGACATCTCACTGTGGAGGGAGCTTCTCTTTTGGCCCTGCCGTTGGACATCTCACTGTGGAGGGAGCTTCTCTTTTGGCCCTGCAGTTGGACATCTCACTATGGAGGGAGCTTCTCTTTTGGCCCTGCAGTTGGACATCTCACTGTGGAGGGAGCTTCTCTTTTTTGCCCTGCAGTTGGACATCTCACTGTGGAGGGAGCTTCTCTTTTGGCCCTGCAGTTGGACATCTCACTGTGGAGGGAGCTTCTCTGTTGGCCCTGCAGTTGGACATCTCACTGTGGAGAGAGCTTCTCTTTTGGCCCTTCCGTTGGACATCTCACTGTGGAGGGAGCTTCTCTTTTGGCCCTGCAGTTGGACATCTCACTGTGGAGGGAGCTTCTCTTTTGGCCCTGCAGTTGATATCGTTTTTCCAGGCACAAAAGGTTCCCCGCTTGGTTTCAAATGGGCTGTTCAATTCCTGAGGCATTCTCATCAGACCAGTCCTTTTGTGTCTTACTGTCGGCGGGGTCATTCTTTTTGGTCTTACGGTCGTTGGGGTCCTTGTTCTTTTGGGTCGTACAATCATGTTTTTTTTTTGGTCTTATAGCCAAGGTTGTCCTTGCAGGTGTTGAGGATGGCGGACTTGATTATGTTCCAGTGTGTTTCAATGAGCTTCAGCTCTTTGCCATTTGAGTGACAGCTAGCAAAGACGCACACACGGCAGAGCGAGCGAGTGCAATGGCCTGGTGGATATATCTGACACATATAGTAGTACGCAATTTACCCGGGGACCACTTTTGGCTCGCGAACCACTACTTTCAGAACGATAAGCTACTAAGTATACAGAAGTACCGGAGTAAACTCTGTTTAACTTCATCCTGCGAGTCAAAGGGTTGGAGTGTAACAGTTACTACGGTTACATTCACACAACCAGAAGTACTGGAGTATAACCGTTACTACGGTTACATTCACACAACCAGAAGTACCGGAGTCAAAGGGTTGGAGTATAACCGTTACTACGGTTACATTCACACAACCAGAAGTACCGGAGTATAACCGTTACTACGGTTACATTCACACAACCAGAAGTAACGGAGTATAACCGTTACTACGGTTACATTCACACAACCAGAAGTACCGGAGTATAACCGTTACTACGGTTACATTCACACAACCAGAAGTACCGGAGTATAACCGTTACTACGGTTACATTCACACAACCAGAAGTACCGGAGTATAACAGTTACTACGGTTACATTCACACAACCAGAAGTACCGGAGTCAAAGGGTTGGAGTGTAACAGTTACTATGGTTACATTCACACAACCAGAAGTAACGGAGTATAACCGTTACTACGGTTACATTCACACAACCAGAAGTACCGGAGTCAAAGGGTTGGAGTATAACCGTTACTACGGTTACATTCACACAACCAGAAGTACTGGAGTATAACCGTTACTACGGTTACATTCACACAACCAGAAGTACCGGAGTCAAAGGGTTGGAGTATAACCGTTACTACGGTTACATTCACACAACCAGAAGTACCGGAGTATAACCGTTACTACGGTTACATTCACACAACCAGAAGTAACGGAGTATAACCGTTACTACGGTTACATTCACACAACCAGAAGTACCGGAGTATAACCGTTACTACGGTTACATTCACACAACCAGAAGTACCGGAGTATAACCGTTACTACGGTTACATTCACACAACCAGAAGTACCGGAGTATAACCGTTACTACGGTTACATTCACACAACCAGAAGTACCGGAGTATAACAGTTACTACGGTTACATTCACACAACCAGAAGTACCGGAGTCAAAGGGTTGGAGTGTAACAGTTACTATGGTTACATTCACACAACCAGAAGTACCGGAGTATAACTCTGTTAAACTTCATCCTGTGAGTCAAAGGGTTGGAGCCGTTTGATTGTTTGCAAAGCACCAAACGGATGGTCATAAGACGTTTGTCGAAGTGGCCGATGAGTTCATTGTTAATAGCCGATCCCTAGTCCAGGGACCATTTGTTCACCAGCCAGCTTCCTTTCAAGAAAAGGGTCTATCTGCCTTTCTTACTCCTACAGGTGCTCTTCACCGGCCAGTGGAGTTTCAGAGAGTGCAGCGAGGTCGATGTGAAATCTCCTCAGCTCTCTGCCATCTTTCAGATCCCTTGTCCATTAGGGTTCCAGGCGGTGGTTATTTGGAGCCTGGAATGTAGAATGTTTTTAAACTATGAAATTAAATTAAAATGTTTATTTCTCGTAGTTTCCGACCGTGAAGAGGTGAACCTACTGGACACACACACACACACACACACACACACACAGTCCCTAGAAGAAGTAAAACACACTGAAACCTACAGTACCAGTCAAAAGTTTGGACACACCTACGAAATAACACGTATGGAATCATGTAGTAACAAAAAAAGTATCAATCTAAGTTTTAATTATTCAATGTAGCCACAGCTTTGCCTTGTTGACAGCTTTGCACACTCTTGGCATTCTCTCAACCAGCTTCACCTGGAATGCTTTTCCAACCGTCTTGAAGGAGTTCCCCCATATGCTGAGCACTTGTTGGCTGCTTTTCCACTCTGCGGTCCAACTCATCCCAAACCATCTCATTTGGGTTGAGGTCGGGAGATTGTGGAGACCAGGTCCTCTGATGCAGCACACCATCACTCTCCTTCTTAGTCAAAAGTCCCTTACACAGACTGGAGGTGTGTTGGGTCATTGTCCTGTTGAAAAACAAATGATAGTTCCACTAAGTGCAAACCAGACAGGATGGCGTATCGCTGCAGAATGCTGTGGTAGCCATGCTGGTTAAGTGTGCCTTGAATTCTAAATAAATAAATCACAGACAGTCTCACCAGCAAAGCTCCCCCACACTATCACACCTGCTCCATGCTTCACGGTGGGAATTTTGTCTGTGTGTTTTGTTACAGTAAACTGAGTATATTTTTCCTCTGTGTGTTTCGTTACAGTAAACTGAGTTTATTTTTCCTCTGTGTGTTTCGTTACAGTAAACTGAGTTTATAGTTCCTCTGTGTGTTTTGTTACAGTAAACTGAGTTTATAGTTCCTCTGTGTGTTTTGTTACAGTAAACTGAGTTTATAGTTCCTCTGTGTGTTTTTGTTACAGTAAACTGAGTTTATAGTTCCTCTGTGTGTTTTGTTACAGTAAACTGGATGCCTTCATCTATGATGCTGCTGTGTTAAACTATGCTGCTGGCAGAGACGATGGCTGTAAGCTGGTTACCATCGGCAGCGGGTACATCTTTGCCACCACCGGCTACGGCATCGCTCTGCAGAAAGGGTCGCACTGGAAACGACAGGTGGACTTGGCTATACTGGCCATCATAGGAGATGGTAGGACTCTCCTCTCCTCTCCTCTCCTCGCCTCTCCTCTCCTCTCCTCTCCTCTCCTCTCCTCTCCTCTCCTCCCCTCTCCTCCCCTCTCCTCTCCTCTCCTCTCCTCTCCTCTCCTCTCTTCTCCTTTCCTTTCCTCTGCTCTCCTCCTCTCCTCTCCTTTCCTCTACTCTCCTTTCATGTCCTCTCCTCTCTCTACCATATTTAACCCTTCTATATCACTGTCCTCTCCTCCCTCAACCAGTCCTGTATTTCTATACTGTATATGTGATTATTAATGTATATGTAAATACATGTATATGTAAATAGGGTTATATGTAAATAGGGGTATATGTAAATAGTGCATATGTAAATAGGGTTATATTTAAATAGGGGTATATGAAAATAGTGCATATGTAAATATGGTTATATGTAAATAGGGTTATATTTAAATAGGGTTATTTGTAAATAGGGTATATGTAAATATGGGTATATGTAAATAGGGTTATATGTAAATATGGTTATATGTAAATAGGGTATATGTAAATAGGGTTATATGTAAATAGGGTTATATTTAAATATGGGGTATATGTAGATAGTGCATATGTAAATATGGTTATATGTAAATAGGGTTATATTTAAATAGGGTTATTTGTAAATAGGGTATATGTAAATATGGATATATGTAAATGGGGTTATATGTAAATATGGTTATATGTAAATAGGGTGTATGTAAATAGGGTATATGTAAATAGTGTATATGTAAATAGTGTATATGTAAATAGGGTTGTATGTAAATAGGGTTGTATGTAAATAGGGTTGTATGTAAATAGGGTTGTGTTAAAATAGGGTTGTATGTAAATAGGGTTGTATGTAAATAGTGTATATGTAAATATGGTATATTTAAATAGGGTATATGTAAATAGGGTTGTATGTTATTTCTGTCTGTTTTTTCATCTGTCTTCTCTACTGTTACACTTCTGTTCAGCCAAGTCCAAGAGAGGAGAACTGGCAAGTAAGCATTTCACTGTGTTGTCTACACCTCGCTGTTTGTGGTCCTCTCCTTTTCTCTCCTTTCATCTGCTCTCCTCTCCTCTCCTCTCCTCTCCTCTCCTCTCCTCTCCTCTCCTCTCCTTTCCTCTGCTCTCCTCTCCTCTCCTCTCCTTTCCTCTCCTCTCCTCTCCTCTCCTCTCCTCTCCTCTCCTCTCCTCTCCTCTCCTCTCCTCTTCTTTCCTCTGCTCTCCTTTCCTCTGCTATCCTTTCCTCTCCTCTCCTCTCCTCTCCTCTCCTCTCCTCTCCTCTCCTCTCCTCTTCTTTCCTCTGCTCTCCTTTCCTCTGCTATCCTTTCCTCTCCCTCTCCATTCCTCTGCTCGGCTCTCCCCTTCTCTTCTCTTCTCGTCTCTCTACATATCCTGCACTCTATTCTCGTCTCTCTACATATCCTACACTCTCTTCTCATCTCTCTTCATATCCTACACTCTCTTCTCGTCTCTCTACATATCCTACCCTCTCTTCTCGTCTCTCTACATATCCTACCCTCTCTTCTCGTCTCTCTACATAACCTACCCTCTCTTCTAATCTCTCCACATATCCTACACTCTCCTCATCTCTCTTCTTGTCTCTCTTCATATCCTACATTCTCTTCTCGTCTCTCATCTTCTCTCTTCTCGTCTCTCTTCATATCCTACCCTCTCGTCTCTCTACATATCCTACTCTCCTCGTCTCTCTTCTCGTCTCTCTTCATATTCTACATTCTCTTCTCGTCTCTCATCTCTTCTCTCTTCTTGTCTCTCTACATATCCTACACTCTCTTCTTGTCTCTCTACATATCCTACACTCTCCTCTCGTCTCTCTTCTCGTCTCTCATAATATCCAACACTCTCTTCATGTCTCTCTACATTGACATGTTAGTCATTTAGCAGGCGCTCTTATCCAGAGCCACTTACAGTTAGCTCACTCATTCTGATTCAGGAGAAAGGGAGGAGAGGAGAGAGTGAGGAGAGGAGGAGAGGGGATGAGAGGAGGGAGGCATGAGAGGAGGTGAGGGATGAGAGGAGGAGAGGAGGGAGGCATGAGAGGAGGTGAGGGAGGAGAGGAGGAGAGGAGGGAGGCATGAAAGGAGGTGAGGGATGAGAGTGAGGAGAGGAGAGAGGGATGAGAAGAGGAGAGAGGGATGAGAGGAGGAGAGAGCGATGAGAGGAGGTGAGGAGAAAGGGAGGAGAGGTGGAGAGAAGGATGAGAGGAGAGGAGGAGAGAGGAGGGAGGAGAGGAGAGAGATATGAGAAAGGGGAGAGAGGAGAGTAGAGAGGAGAGGAGGAGAGAGGAGAGGAGAAGAGAGGAGAGGAGGAGAGGAGATAGATATGAGAAAGGGGAGAGAGGAGAGGAGAGAGGAGAGGAGGAGAGAGGAGAGGAGAAGAGAGGAGAGGAGGAGAGGAGAGAGATATGAGAAAGAGGAGAGAGGAGAGAGGGATGAGAAAGGGGAGAGAGGGAGGAGAGGAGAGCAGCAGTACCTGGACCATGCAGCTCCACTAAATGGACACCATTTTCCCTGAGGGAAAATGATACACTACAGTGTCACTAATCACTACAATGTAGAGAATCTACACTACATCTCCACTACACTACAGTGTCACTAATCACTACAATGTAGAGAATCTACACTACATCTCCACTACAATACATTACAGCCTTCCCTGCCAGGCCACACAGCTAGCATGTTCCACTCTGGTCCCACTATCTGTCCTTCCTCACAAAGTGTACACTTGTTCCCTTCCCTTCAGTGATCTGAAAGGAAAGGACTCGAATGAGAAATAGGAGACTCCCACAAGTACCTCCACCAATCCAATGCTTTTTAAATGTCTGGGATGTTTTTTTATTTATTTCACCTTTATTTAACCAGGTAGGCTAGTTGAGAACAAGTTCTCATTTGCAACTGCGACCTGGCCAAGATAAGGCATAGCAGTGTGAACAGACAACACAGAGTTACACATGGAGTAAACAATTAACAAGTCAATAACACAGTAGAAAAAAGGGGAGTCTATATATACATTGTGTGCAAAAGGCATGAGAAGGTAGGCAAATAATTACAATTATGCAGATTAACACTGGAGTGATAAATGATCAGATGGTTATGTAAAGGTAGAGATATTGGTGTGCAAAAGAGCAGAAAAATAAATAAATAAAAACAGTATGGGGATGAGGTAGGTAAAAATGGGTGGGCTATTTACCAATAGACTATGTACAGCTGCAGCGATCGGTTAGCTGCTCAGATAGCAGATGTTTGAAGTTGGTGAGGGAGATAAAAGTCTCCAACTTCAGTGATTTTTGCAATTCGTTCCAATCACAGGCAGCAGAGAACTGGAACGAAAGGCGGCCAAATGAGGTGTTGGCTTTAGGGATGATCAGTGAGATACACCTGCTGGAGCGCGTGCTACGGATGGGTGTTGCCATCGTAACCAGTGAACTGAGATAAGGCGGAGCTTTACCTAGCATGGACTTGTAGATGAGCTGGAGCCAGTGGGTCTGGCGACGAATATGTAGCGAGGGCCAGCCGATTAGAGCATACAAGTCGCAGTGGTGGGTGGTATAAGGTGCTTTAGTGACAAAACGGATGGCACTGTGATAAACTGCATCCAGTTTGCTGAGTAGAGTGTTGGAAGCAATTTTGTAGATGACATCGCCGAAGTCGAGGATCGGTAGGATAGTCAGTTTTACTAGGGTAAGTTTGGCGGCGTGAGTGAAGGAGGCTTTGTTGCGGAATAGAAAGCCGACTCTTGATTTGATTTTCGATTGGAGATGTTTGATATGGGTCTGGAAGGAGAGTTTAGAGTCTAGCCAGACACCTAGGTACTTATAGATGTCCACATATTCAAGGTCGGAACCATCCAGGGTGGTGATGCTGGTCAGGCGTGCGGGTGCAGGCAGCGAACGGTTGAAAAGCATGCATTTGGTTTTACTAGCGTTTAAGAGCAGTTGGAGGCCACGGAAGGAGTGCTGTATGGCATTGAAGCTCGTTTGGAGGTTAGATAGCACAGTGTCCAAGGACGGGCCGGAAGTATATAGAATGGTGTCGTCTGCGTAGAGGTGGATCAGGGAATCGCCCGCAGCATGAGAAACATCATTGATATATACAGAGAAAAGAGTCGGCCCGAGAATTGAACCCTGTGGCACCCCCACAGAGACTGCCAGAGGACCGGACAGCATGCCCTCCGATTTGACACACTGAACTCTGTCTGCAAAGTAATTGGTGAACCAGGCAAGGCAGTCATCCGAAAAACCGAGGCTACTGAGTCTGCCAATAAGAATACGGTGATTGACAGAGTCGAAAGCCTTGGCAAGGTCTATGAAGACGGCTGCACAGTACTGTTTTTTATCGATGGCGGTTATGATATCGTTTAGCACCTTGAGCGTGGCTGAGGTACACCCGTGACCAGCTCGGAAACCAGATTGCACAGCGGAGAAGGTACGGTGGGATTCAAGATGGTCAGTGATCTGTTTGTTGACTTGGCTTTCGAAGACCTTAGATAGGCAGGGCAGGATGGATATTGGTCTGTAACAGTTTGGGTCCAGGGTGTCGCCCCCTTTGAAGAGGGGGATGACTGCGGCAGCTTTCCAATCCTTGGGGATCTCAGACGATATGAAAGAGAGGTTGAACAGGCTGGTAATAGGGGTTGCGACAATGGCGGCGGATAGTTTCAGGAATAGAGGGTCCAGATTGTCAAGCCCAGCTGATTTGTACGGGTCCAGGTTTTGCAGCTCTTTCAGAACATCTGCTATCTGGATTTGGGTAAAGGAGAACCTGGAGAGGCTTGGGCGAGTAGCTGCGGGGGGGGGGGGAGCTGTTGGACGAGGTTGGAGTAGCCAGGCGGAAGGCATGGCCAGCCGTTGAGAAATGCTTGTTGAAGTTTTCGATAATCATGGATTTATCGGTGGTGACCGTGTTACCTAGCCTCAGTGCAGTGGGCAGCTGGGAGGAGGTGCTCTTGTTCTCCATGGACTTCACAGTGTCCCAGAACTTTTTGGAGTTGGAGCTACAGGATGCAAACTTCTGCCTGAAGAAGTTGGCTTTAGCTTTCCTGACTGACTGTGTGTATTGGTTCCTGACTTCCCTGAACAGTTGCATATCGCGGGGACTGTTCGATGTTAGTGCAGTCCGCCACAGGATGTTTTTGTGCTGGTCGAGGGCAGTCAGGTCTGGAGTGAACCAGGGGCTATATCTGTTCTTAGTTCTGCATTTTTTGAACGGAGCATGCTTATCTAAAATGGTGAGGAAGTTACTTTTAAAGAAAGACCAGGCATCCTCAACTGACGGGATGAGGTCAATGTCCTTCCAGGATACCCGGGCCAGGTCGATTAGAAAGGCCTGCTCACAGAAGTGTTTTAGGGAGCGTTTGACAGTGATGAGGGGTGGTCGTTTGACTGCGGCTCCGTAGCGGATACAGGCAATGAGGCAGTGATCGCTGAGATCCTGGTTGAAGACAGCGGAGGTGTATTTGGAGGGCCAGTTGGTCAGGATGACGTCAATGAGGGTGCCCTTGTTTACAGAGTTAGGGTTGTACCTGGTGGGTTCCTTGATGATTTGAGTGAGATTGAGGGCATCTAGCTTAGATTGTAGGACTGCCGGGGTGTTAAGCATATCCCAGTTTAGGTCACCTAACAGAACAAACTCTGAAGCTAGATGGGGGGCGATCAATTCACAAATGGTGTCCAGGGCACAGCTGGGAGCTGAGGGGGGTCGGTAGCAGGCGGCAACAGTGAGAGACTTATTTCTGGAGAGAGTAATTTTCAAAATTAGTAGTTCGAACTGTTTGGGTATGGACCTGGAAAGTATGACATTACTTTGCAGGCTCTCTCTGCAGTAGACTGCAACTCCTCCTCCTTTGGCAGTTCTATCTTGACGGAAGATGTTATAGTTGGGTATGGAAATCTCAGAATTTTTGGTGGCCTTCCTGAGCCAGGATTCAGACACGGCAAGGACATCAGGGTTAGCAGAGTGTGCTAGAGCAGTGAGTAAGACAAACTTAGGGAGGAGGCTTCTGATGTTGACATGCATGAAACCAAGGCTTTTTCGATCACAGAAGTCAACAAATGAGGGTGCCTGGGGACATGCAGGGCCTGGGTTTACCTCCACATCACCCGCGGAACAGAGAAGGAGTAGTATGAGGGTGCGGCTGAAGGCTATCAAAACTGGTCGCCTAGGGCGTTGGGGACAGAGAATAAGAGGAGCAGGTTTCTGGGCATGGTAGAATATATTCAGGGCGTAATGCGCAAACAGGGGTATGGTGGGGTGCGGGTACAGCGGAGGTAAGCCCAGGCACTGGGTGATGATGAGAGAGGTTGTATCTCTGGACATGCTGGTTGTAATGGGTGAGGTCACCGCATGTGTGGGGGGTGGGACAAAGGAGGTAACAGGGGTATAAAGAGTGGAACTAGGGGCTCCATTGTAAACTAAAACAATGATAACTAACCTGCACAACAGTATACAAGGCATATTGACATATGAGAGAGACATACAGCGAGGCATACAGTAATCACAGGTGTTGAATTGGGAGAGCTAGCTAAAACAGTAGGTGAGACAACAGCTAATCAGCTAGCACAACAACAGCAGGTAGAATGGCGATTGATTAGGCAGAGAGGGTCGGATTAACTACACACAGAGCCTAAGTGCGGCTGGGGCCGACAGATAAAACATAAACAAGCAGAATGGATTACCGTGATTAATGGACAGTCCAGCATGCATCAGCTATGTAGTCAAGTGATCAGTGTCCAAGGGGCAGCGGTGGATGGGGCAGGGAAGCTGGACTGGCGAGTGTTATCCAGGTTAGAAAACTAACAATGACCAAATAGCTTGTAGCCAGTTAGCTGGTTAGCTTCTGGAGGTTCTTGAGTGTGTTCTAAAAATGTAAAGATAATAGCGGTTCCGTATCACATTGGGTGAGGCAGGTTACCGGAAGGTATAAACAAATTAAAAATCGAAAAGGGATAGAAAGTAAATATGGGTTCAGTGAGTGTTTGGGACGCGGCGATTCAGACGGTTAGCAGGCCTGTGCTAACAAGCTAACAGTTAGTAGACGGTGCTAAACACGGTAGCAGTTAGCGGACCGGGCTAAACAAGCTAGCAGTTAGCAGGCCGAATTTGCAAGCAAGGAGATAGCAAGGGCTAGAGAGTTAGCCTTTGGGGACGTCGCGATGGGGGTATCTGTTTATTCCTCTTCATGCAGTGACATCGATGGACCGGTCGTGGGTCTGGATATTGTAGCCCAGGAGCTCAAAATGTTCCGTTTGCGATGGGAATCCGGGGATGAAAAATAAAATAAAATAATAAATAGGTCCGTTATGCTCTGGTTAGAGTCGCGTTGTTCGAACTGGCGAGAGCTTTCCGAGCTAAAGGTTAGCTGATGACCGGTTAGCTGAAGACCGCTAGCAATGTTTTGCTGAAGCTGGTAGTTCGTTGGCTAGCTTCAGTTGAGGGGTTCCAGGTCCGAAGTAAATATAAATACTTTAGGAAAAATAGCTACGTTGGGTGAGGCGGGTTGCAGGAGAGTATTTAGAAGAAGTTGAGGTTCAGCAAAAAGTTTTAAAGATATGTGAAGAAAAAAACGAAAACAAACGATATATACAAGGGACACTACACGACAATACGTCCTACTGCTACGCCATCTTGGACACACATGATAGATCATGTCATGTAGTGAACGAGTGCACACTTCAGGAGTAAGGGTATATTATTGGTAGGCATGCTATAATAGCTAATAACAAGAAGATAGACCAGCTAGTATTACCATGGTTACATTCACACAGCCAGCTAGTAGACTACAGTATTAACATTACACAGTTACCATGGTTACATTCACACAGCCAGCTAGCAGACTACAGTATTACCATCACACAGTTACCATGGTTACATTTACACAGCCAGCTAGCAGACTACAGTATTACCATCACACAGTTACCATGGTTACATTCACACAGCCAGCTAGCAGACTACAGTATTACCATCACACAGTTACCATGGTTACATTCACACAGCCAGCTAGCAGACTACAGTATTACCATCACAGAGTTACCATGTACACATGTACACATATTACCGTCTCCCCCTCCTCACCCCTCTCCACCCCCTTCTGTCTCCCCCTCCTCAGCCCACCTCACCCCCTTCTGTCTCCCCCTCCTCACCCCTCCGCACCCCTTCTGTCTCCCCCTCCTCACCCCTCCTCACCCCCTTCTCTCTCTATCAATAGATCATGTCATAGCCTTTACTTACTGTCTACCTCTCTCTCTCTCTCAATAGATCATGTCATAGACTACTTACTGTCTACCTCTCTCTCTCTATCAATAGATCATGTCACATACTTTACTTACTGTCTACCTCTCTCTCTCTATCAATAGATCATGTCATAGACTACTTACTGTCTACCTCTCTCTCTCTCTCTCTCTCTCTCTATCAATAGATCATGTCATAGACTACTTACTGTCTACCTCTATCTCCCTCTCTCTATCAATAGATCATGTCATAGACTACTTACTGTCTACCTCTCTCTCTCTCTCTCTCTATCAATAGATCATGTCATAGACTACTTACTGTCTACATCTCTCTCTCTATCAATAGATCATGTCATAGACTACTTACTGTCTACCTCTCTCTCTCTATCAATAGATCATGTCATAGACTACTTACTGTCTACCTCTCTCTCTCTATCAATAGATCATGTCATAGACTACCTACTGTCTCTCTCTCTCACTCTATCAATAGATCATGTCATAGACTACTTACTGTCTACCTCTCTCTCTCTCTCTCTATCAATATATCATGTCATAGACTACTTACTGTCTACCTCTCTCTCTCTCTATCAATAGATCATGTCATAGACTACTTACTGTCTACCTCTCTCTCTCTCTCTCTCTCTCTATCAATAGATCATGTCATAGACTACTTACTGTCTACCTCTCTCCCTCTATCAATAGATCATGTCTCAGCCTTTACTCACAGTCTACCTCTCTCTCTCTCTCAATAGATCATGTCATAGACTACTTACTGTCTACCTCTCTCTCTCTATCAATAGATCATGTCATAGACTAC
The DNA here is from genome assembly GCF_045791955.1 of Oncorhynchus clarkii lewisi. Lineage (NCBI taxonomy): Eukaryota > Metazoa > Chordata > Actinopteri > Salmoniformes > Salmonidae > Oncorhynchus > Oncorhynchus clarkii. Next base: position 1,871,439 of record NC_092159.1, on the reverse strand, counting down.
TTACTGTCTACCTCTCTCTCTCTATCAATAGATCATGTCATAGACTACTTACTGTCTACCTCTCTCTCTCTATCAATAGATCATGTCATATACTTTACTTACTGTCTACCTCTCTCTCTCTCTCTCTCTCTCTCTCTCTCAATAGATCATGTCATAGACTACTTACTGTCTACCTCTATCTCTCTCTCTCTATCAATAGATCATGTCATAGACTACTTACTGTCTACCTTTCTATCTCTCTCTCTCTATCAATAGATCATGTCATAGACTACTTACTGTCTATCTCTCAATCTCTCAATCTCTCTACCCCAACCTCTCTATCTCTCCCTGCCCCCACTCTCTCTCTCTCTCTTCTCTCTCTCTCTCTCTCTCTCTCTCTCTCTCTCTCTCTTCTCTCTCTCTCTCTCTCTCTCTCTCTCTTCTACCTCTCTCTCTCTCTATCTCTCTCTCTCTCTCTCTCTCTCTCTCGCTCTCTCTCTCTCTCTCTCTCTCTCTCTCTCCCCTCTTCTCCAGGTGAGATGGAGGAGTTGGAGGCTATCTGGCTAACGGGGATCTGTCACCATGAGAAGAACGAGGTGATGTCCAGTCAGCTGGATATAGACAACATGGCCGGAGTGTTTTACATGCTGGCCACCGCCATGGGCCTGTCTCTAATTACCTTCATATCAGAACACCTCTTCTACTGGAGGCTGAGATACTGTTTCACTGGAGTCTGTAACGGACGACCTGGTCTGCTCTTCACCATCAGCAGGGTAAGACTGAAGGGTACTGGGTAGGGGTTAGGGTACTGGGTAGGGGTTAGGGAACTGGATAGGGGTTAGGGTACTGGGTAGGGGTTAGGGTACTGGGTAGGGGTCAGGGTACTGGGTAGGGGCTAGGGTACTGGGTAGGGGTTAGGGTACTGGGTAGGGGTTAGGGTACTGGGTAGGGGTCAGGGTACTGGGTAGGGGCTAGGGTACTGGGTAGGGGTTAGGGTACTGGGTAGGGTTTGGGTACTGGGTAGGGGTTAGGGTACTGGGTAGGGGTTAGGGTACTGGGTAGGGGTTAGGGTGTAGAATGTAGGGGTTAGGGTGTAGAATGTAGGGGCTAGGGTGCTGGGTAGGGTACTGGGTAGGGGCTAGGGTACTGGGTAGGGGTTAGGGTGTAGAATGTAGGGGCTAGGGTACTGGGTAGGGGTAGGGTGTAGAATGTAGAGGTTAGGGTACTGGGTAGGGGTTAGGGTGTAGAATGTAGGGTTTAGGGTGTAAAATGTAGAGGTTAGGGTGTAGAATGTAGTGGTTAAAGTGTAGAATGTAGGGTTTAGGGTGTAGAATGTAGGGGTTAGGGTGTAGAATGTAGGGGTTAGGGTGTAGATGTAGGGGTTAGGGTGTAGAATGTAGGTGGTTAAGGTGTAGAACGTAGGGGTTAGGGTACTGGGTAGGGTTAGGGTGTAGAATGTAGAATGTAGGGGCTAGTGTACTGGGTAGGGGTTAAGATTTAGAATGTAGGGGTTAGGGTGTAGAATGCAGGGGTTAGGGTGTGGAATGTAGGGGTTAAGGTGTAGAATGTAGGGGTTAATGTGTAGAATGTAGGGGTTAAGGGTTAGGGTGTAGAATGTAGAGGTTAGGGTGTAGAATGTAGAGGTTAGGGTACTGGGTAGGGGTTAAGATTTAGAATGCAGGGGTTAGGGTGTGGAATGTAGGGGTTAAGGTGTAGAATGTAGGGGTTAAGGGTTAGGGTGTATAATGTAGGGGTTAGGGTGTAGAATGCAGGGGTTAATGTGTGGAATGTAGGGTTTAGAGTGTAGAATGTAGGGGTTAAGGGTTAGGGTGTAGAATGTAGGGGTTAAAGTGTATAATGTAGGGTTTAGAGTGTAGAATGTAGGGGTTAGGGTACTGGGTAGGGGTTAGGGTGTAGAATGTAGAGGTTAGGGTACTTGGTAGGGTTAGGGTGTAGAATGTAGGGGTTAGGGTACTGAGTAGGGTTAGGGTGTAGAATGTAGGGGCTAGTGTACTGGGTAGGGGTAGGGTGTAGAATGTAGAGGTTAGGGTACTGGGTAGGGGTTAGGGTGTAGAATGTAGTGTTTAGGGTGTAAAATGTAGAGGTTAGGGTGTAGATGTAGGGGTTAAAGTGTAGAATGTAGGTGGTTAAGGTGTAGAACGTAGGGGTTAGGGTACTGGGTAGGGTTAGGGTGTAGAATGTAGAGGTTAGGGTGTAGAATGTAGGGGTTAAGGTGTAGAATGTAGGGGTTAAGGTGTAGAATGTAGGGGTTAGGGTGTAGAATGTAGGGTTAAGATTTAGAATGTAGGGGTTAGGGTGTAGAATGTAGGGGTTAAGGTGTAGAATGTAGGGGTTAGGGTTTAGAATGTAGGGGTTAGGGTGTAGAATGTAGGGTTAAGATTTAGAATGTAGGGGTTAGGGTGTGGAATGTAGGGGTTAAGGTGTAGAATGTAGGGGTTAAGGTGTAGAATGTAGGGGTTAGGGTGTAGAATGTAGGGTTTAGGGTGTAAAATGTAGAGGTTAGGGTGTAGATGTAGGGGTTAGGGTGTAGAATGTAGGTGGTTAAGGTGTAGAACGTAGGGGTTAGGGTACTGGGTAGGGTTAGGGTGTAGAATGTAGGGGCTAGTGTACTGGGTAGGGGTAGGGTGTAGAATGTAGAGGTTAGGGTACTGGGTAGGGGTTAAGTTTTAGAATGTAGGGGTTAGGGTGTAGAATGCAGGGATTAGGGTGTGGAATGTAGGGGTTAAGGTGTAGAATGTAGGGGTTAATGTGTAGAATGTAGGGGTTAAGGGTTAGGGTGTAGAATGTAGGGGTTAGGGTGTAGAATGTAGGGGTTAAGGGTTAGGGTGTAGAATGTAGGGGTTAGGGTGTAGAATGTAGGGGTTAAGGTGTAGAATGTAGGGGTTAAGGTGTAGAATGTAGGGGTTAATGTGTAGAATGTAGGGGTTAAGATGTAGAATGCAGGGGTTAGGGTGTGGAATGTAGGGGTTAAGGGTTAGGGTGTAGAATGTAGGGGTTAGGGTGTAGAATGCAGGGGTTAATGTGTGGAATGTAGGGGTTAGGGTACTGGGTAGGGGTTAGGGTACTGGGTAGGGGTTAGGGTACTGGGTAGGGGTTAGGGTGTAGAACGTAGGGGTTAGGGTGTAGAATGTAGGGGTTAGGGTGTGGAATGTAGGGGTTAAGGTGTAGAATGTAGGGGTTAAGGGTTAGGGTGTAGAATGTAGGGGTTAGGGTGTAGAATGCAGGGGTTAAGGTGTGGAATGTAGGGGTTAGGGTACTGGGTAGGGGTTAGGGTACTGGGTGGGGTGGAGGGGGTAGGGGGTAGGATGTATGGGGTATGTAGGGGGTATGGGGGTAAGGTACCTTTGCTAAGGGCTGAAGAACACCTCTTCTACAGGAGTTCAAGTTGCTGTTTCACTGGTCTGTCTGTCAGGTTGAGATGGAGAGAGAGAGGGAGTTGGGATGGAGGAAGGAGGGAGAAGGAGATAGAGAGAGATGGAGGAGGAGAGAGAGGTGGAGGAAGGAGAGAGAGAGAGAGAGAGAGAGAGAGAGAGAGGTGGAGGAAGGAGAGAGAGAGAGAGAGAGAGAGAGAGAGAGAGAGAGAGAGAGAGAGAAAGAGATGGAGGAAGGACGGAGGGAGATGGTCAGGTTACTGCTGTGAAATAGAGCCAGGTGTTGCAGCCTGAGGCAGAGAACAGATACATCACCTCACCCTCTGTCTCTGTTCTCTATTCTGCACCTGTACTTTACTAGCCATCCTTTCTCAGCCGGGGTTAGGGCCAGTCTGTTTCTACTGTCTCTCAGCCTGGGTTAGGGCCAGTCTGTTTCTACTGTCTCTCAGCCTGGGTTAGGGCCAGTCTGTTTCTACTGTCTCTCAGCCTGGGTTAGGGCCAGTCTGTTTCTACTGTCTCTCAGCCTGGGTTAGGGCCAGTCTGTTTCTACTGTCTCTCAGCCTGGGTTAGGGCCAGTCTCTTTCTACTGTCTCAGCCTGGGTTAGGGCCAGTCTGTTTCTACTGTCTCTCAGCCTGGGTTAGGGCCAGTCTGTTTCTACTGTCTCTCAGCCTGGGTTAGGGTCATTCTCTTTCTACTGTCTCTTATTCTGGGTTAGGGCCAGTCTGTTTCTACTGTCTCTTATTCTGGGTTAGGGCCAGTCTGTTTCTACTGTCTCTTATTCTGGCTTAGGGCCAGTCTGTTTCTACTGTCTCTTATTCTGGGTTAGGGCCAGTCTCTTTCTATTGTCTCCTAACCTGGGTTAGGGCCAGTCTGTTTCTACTGTCTCTTATTCTGGGTTAGGGCCAGTCTGTTTCTACTGTCTCTTATTCTGGGTTAGGGCCAGTCTGTTTCTACTGTCTCTTATTCTGGCTTAGGGCCAGTCTCTTTCTACTGTCCCTTAGCCTGGATTAGGGCCAGTCTCTTTCTACTGTCTCCTAGCCTGGGTTAGGGCCAGTCTCTTTCTACTGTCTCTTAGCCTGGGTTAGGACCAGTCTGTTTCTACTGTTTCTTAGCCTGGGTTAGCGCCAGGCTGTTTCTACTGTCTCAGCCTGGGTTAGGGCCAGTCTCATTCTATTGTCTCTCAGCCTAGGTTAGGACCAGTCTGTTTCTACTGTCTCAGCCTGGGTTAGGGCCAGTCTGTTTTTACTGTCTCAGCCTGGGTTAGGGCCAGTCTCATTCTATTGTCCCTCAGCCTGTTTTAGGGCCAGTCTCTTTCTACTGTCTCTTAGCCTGTCTTTCTACTGTCTCTTTCTACTGTCTCTTAGCCTGGGTTAGGGCCAGTCTGTTTCTACTGTCTCAGCCTGGGTTAGGGCCAGTCTCATTCTATTGTCCCTCAGCCTGGGTTAGGGCCAGTCTCTTTCTACTGTCTCTTAGCCTGTCTTTCTACTGTCTCTTTCTACTGTCTCTTAGCCTGGGTAAGGGCCAGTCTGTTTGTGAGGAGTTAAGAGGAGTTAAGAGGAGTAGCGCTACTACCAAGGGTTACTCTTTTGTCTGTCTGTCTGTCTCTCACTCTCTCTCTCTCTCTCTCTCTCTCTGTCACTCTCTCTCTCTCTCTCTCTGTCACTCTCTCTCTCTCTCCCTCTCTGTCTCTCTCTCACTCTCTCTCTCTCTCTCTCTCTCTCTGTCACTCTCTCTCTCTCTCTCTCTCTCACTCTCTCCCTCCCTCCCTCTCTGTCTCTCTCTCTCTCTCTCTCTCTCTCTCTCTCTCTCTCTCTCTCTCTCTCTCTCTCTCTCTCTCTCTCTGTCACTCTCTCTCTCTCTCTCTCTGTCACTCTCTCTCTCTCTCCCTCTCTGTCTCTCTCTCTCTCTCTCTCTCTCTGTGTGTGTGTGTGTGTGTGTGCTGCCTCACACTAATCTTCTTCCTCTCGCTGTCTGTTCCCTTTTTCCTCCCTTCCTCCCGCCCCTCCATCACCATCATCATCATCGCCCCCTCCTCTCTTCCTCATCTCCTCCTCTCCAGGGTATCTGGTCTTGTGTCCACGGGGTCCATATAGAGTTAAAGAAGAAGCCTCCGGAGTTGGACTTCTCTCCTCAGGCCAACATGTTACACCTTCTGAAGTCAGCTAAGAAGATCACCCTGTCTTCTTCATCTCCTAAACGCTCCCCGGCCTTGCTGCAGCCCGGTATCATCAACATGATGAAAGGTATGATAACCCCATGACCTCTAACCCCTGACCTCACATCTCTAACCAAGCAACAAAAATGATAGAATTACAGGAACCTTTCCAAAAAAAATACCTGGTTGGAGGATTTCAAAATCCCTGGGAAGATTCCAACCGGGACTTCAGGAAAAATGTTGGGGAATTTTATCAGGAAATTAAAGGGAAAATCTGCTACTTACATTTTATTAAATTCAGGATTATATATCCTTTGATTCTTCAAGAATGTAACTTAAAAATGCCTCATCAGCTTATTTCAACTGTCGTACCCAATGATGTATATACATCTTGAACGGCTGATGCTATGAGAGGCCTGGAAGGTACAAGTCGGCCATATTGAAACTCCCAATGCAAATGTACACGTATTTAAGTCTTGTTTTTGTTGTTGTAGAGGGGACAGTAACATTAATCATCTCTAACAATTATACTTTAAGACAAAAAACAATTTAATATATACATTTTTTTGTATTTGTTAAATTAATGATTAGATAACATAATATCATGTAAAAGTATCCATTAAAGTGTCTGTAGAAACATTTTTTTTTTCAAAACTGAAGGTAGACATAATAAATGTAGTAGCAGAACCCCACAGTAGACATAATAAATGTAGTAACAGAACCCCACAGTAGAGGTGTAGACATAATAAATGTAGTAACAGAACCCCACAGTAGAGGTGTAGACATAATAAATGTAGTAACAGAACCCCACAGTAGAGGTGTAGACATTAATAAATGTAGTAACAGAACCCCACAGTAGAGGTGTAGACGTAATAAATGTAGTAACAGAACCCCACAGTAGAGGTGTAGACATTAATAAATGTAGTAACAGAACCCCACAGTAGACATAATAAATGTAGTAACAGAACCCCACAGTAGAGGTGTAGACATAATAAAAGTAGTAACAGAACCCCACAGTAGACATAATAAATGTAGTAACTGAACCCCACAGTAGAGGTGTAGACATTAATAAATGTAGTAACAGAACCCCACAGTAGAGGTGTAGACATTAATAAATGTAGTAACAGAACCCCACAGTAGAGGTGTAGACATAATAAATGTAGTAACAGAACCCCACAGTAGAGGTGTAGACATAATAAATGTAGTAACTGAACCCCACAGTAGAGGTGCAGACATAATAAATGTAGTAACTGAACCCCACAGTAGAGGTGTAGACATAATAAATGTAGTAACAGAACCCCACAGTAGAGGTGTAGACATAATAAATGTAGTAACAGAACCCCACAGTAGAGGTGTAGACATTAATACATGTAGTAACAGAACCCCACAGTAGAGGTGTAGACATAATAAATGTAGTAACAGAACCCCACAGTAGAGGTGTAGACATTAATAAATGTAGTAACAGAACCCCACAGTAGAGGTGTAGACATAATAAATGTAGTAACAGAACCCCACAGTAGAGGTGTAGACATTAATAAATGTAGTAACAGAACCCCACAGTAGAGGTGTAGACATAATAAATGTAGTAACAGAACCCCACAGTAGAGGTGTAGACATAATAAATGTAGTAACAGAACCCCACAGTAGAGGTGTAGACATAATAAATGTAGTAACAGAACCCCACAGTAGAGGTGTAGACATTAATAAATGTAGTAACAGAATCCCACAGTAGAGGTGTAGACATAATAAATGTAGTAACAGAACCCCACAGTAGAGGTGTAGACATTAATAAATGTAGTAACAGAACCCCACAGTAGAGGTGTAGACATTAATAAATGTAGTAACAGAACCCCACAGTAGAGGTGTAGACATAATAAATGTAGTAACAGAACCCCACGTAGAGGTGTAGACATTAATAAATGTAGTAACAGAATCCCACAGTAGAGGTGTAGACATAATAAATGTAGTAACAGAACCCCACAGTAGAGGTGTAGATTCAGTATTCAGATTATAGATGTTATACTGTCTCCAGGAGGTCTCTATAGATTATAGATGTTATACTGTCTCCAGGAGGTCTCTATAGATTATAGATGTTATACTGTCTCCAGGAGGTCTCTATAGAATATAGATGTTATACTGTCTCCAGGTGGTCTCTATAGATTATAGATGTTATACTGTCTCCAGGAGGTCTCTATAGATTATAGATGTTTTACTGTCTCCAGGAGGTCTCTATAGATTATAGATGTTATACTGTCTCCAGGAGGTCACTGTGGATTATATATGTTATACTGTCTCCAGGAGGTCTCTATAGATTATAGATGTTATACTGTCTCCAGGTGGTCTCTATAGATTATATATGTTATACTGTCTCCAGGTGGTCTCTATGTTATAGATGTTATACTGTCTCCAGGTGGTCTCTATGTTATAGATGTTATACTGTCTCCAGGTGGTCTCTATAGATTATAGATGTTATACTGTCTCCAGGTGGTCTCTATAGATTATAGATGTTATACTGTCTCCAGGTGGTCTCTATAGATTATAGATGTTATACTGTCTCCAGGTGGTCTCTATGTTATAGAAGTTATACTGTCTCCAGGAGGTCTCTATGTTATAGATGTTATACTATCTCCAGGTGGTCTCTATAGGTTATAGATGTTATACTGTCTCCAGGTGGTCTCTAAAGATTATAAATGTTGTGCTGTCTCCAGGTGGTCTCTTTAGATTATAGATGTTGTGCTGTCTTTCCTCTAGGTAACTCTGTCGTCAGTCTGTCTCCTAAAGGCCAGGGTGGTCTCTATAGCAACACTTCCACTCTACAGGGCTTCCTGGGTCGGCACAAAGACCTGCTGAATAACTCATCCCCAGGCCCGTACCCTGGGAAACCCAAACCCCACCCCCTCAGCCTCAACGACGTAGAGGTCAGCGTTACCGCCGACAACGGCAAACCCCACCCCCCCGGCCCGGCCGGCCCCGCTTCCAAACCCCGCGCCCTATGGAAGAAGAGTGTGGAGACGCTGAAACAAGGACCAATCCCGTTGTCCGGTCCCGCCGGTGGTCCCGCCCCCGGATCCGCTGGCTCCGCCTCTGTCCCGGGCCATGCAACAATGAAGAGCCAGCGTTACCTCCCTGAAGACCCGCCCCATTCCGACATCTCCGAGTGTTCCAGCCGGCCCCCCTCCTACATGGAATCCGATCTGGGGGGGCCCAGGATGGGGATGGGGGGGTTCAAACCCCCAAAAGACGGGCTGAAGAAACGCCCGGTGGGGGGGGTGGGAGGTGTGGGAGGGGGAGGCGGCAGTGGGAGGAGTCACGAGAAGATCTATTCCATAGACTCAGACCAGGCCAGTCTACACTCCGCCCCGCTCTACCAGAGAGACAGCCTCCAGGAACCCCCCGACGTCACACACACGCACTCCGACCTCAGACACTCTCACTCGGAGCACTCCAACGCCGTGGACGATTCCATCCTGCAGCTGAGCGCCAGTCTGCTGCACCACAGCCACTCTGCCGACGCTGACCTCCACTCGCTGAAGGACAAGAAGTACAGCACCTACAAACACACCAGCACTGGAGCTGCCTCCTCAGGCAAAGACAAGAGCAGTAAGTATTCATGTAGTATTACTGTAGTACTATAGAAGTATTACTGTAGTTTTACTGTAGTATAGCTATAGTATTATAGAAGTACAGCACCAGCACTGGAGCTGCCTCCTCAGGCAAAGACAAGAGCAGTAAGCATTACTGTAGTATTACTGTAGTATAACGGTTGTATAACTGTAGTACTGTAGTATAACTATAGTATTATAGAAGTACAACACCTACAAACACAACAACACTGGAGCTGCCTCCTCCAGCAATGACAAGAACGGTAAGTATTACTGTAGTATAACTATAGTACTATAGAGGTATTAATATAGTATACTTATGGTATTATAGAAGTAGTACTGTAGTATAACTATAGTACTATAGAGGTATTAATATAGTATAACTATGGTATTATAGAAGTAGTAATGTGGTATAACTAGAGTACTATAGAGGTATTAATATAGTATAACTATGGTATTATAGAAGTAGTAATGTGGTATAACTAGAGTACTATAGAGGTATTCATGTAGTATAACTATAGTACTATAGAGGTATTAATATAGTATAACTATGGTATTATAGAAGTAGTACTGTAGTATAACTAGAGTACTATAGAGGTATTAATATAGCATACCTATGGTATTATAGAAGTAGTAATGTAGTATACCTAGAATACTATAGAGGTATCAATATAGTATAACTATGGTATTATAGAAGTAGTAATGTGGTATAACTAGAGTACTATAGAGGTATTCATGTAGTATAACTATAGTACTATAGAGGTATTAATATAGTATACCTATGGTATTAAATGTCTACCGTGTTCTGTGGTAATCAGCACCATGTTCTGTGGTAATCAGAACCATGTTCTGTGGTAATCAGCACCGTGTTCTGTGGTAATCAGCACCATGTTCTGTGGTAATCAGCACCGTGTTCTGTGGTAATCAGAACCATGTTCTGTGGTAATCAGCACCATGTTCTGTGGTAATCAGCACCATGTTCTGTGGTAATCAGCACCATGTTCTGTGGTAATCAGCACCGTGTTCTGTGGTAATCAGCACCATGTTCTGTGGTAATCAGCACCGTGTTCTGTGGTAATCAGCACCATGTTCTGTGGTAATCCGCACCATGTTCTGTGGTAATTAGCATGTTTAAATGTCCCTTATTTTATTTCCTCAAATGAATTCCATTCAGTTCAATAAACTAGAGGGGTAATTATTGCTGTCAGACATTTGACACAGATAAGAGACATCTAATCTCAGCAGCCCTGGGTTCTGTTTTGTTGCTACAGTTGGTTCTGCAAGGGACCAAAATGATAACGTACTCTTAATCAATACATGATGTTAATCAATACATTTTCTTAATCAATACATTATTTTAATCAATACATCCCCTCTCGTCTTCCCTCTCCTCTCCTCTCCTCTCCTCTCCTCTCCTCTCCTCTCCTCTCCTCTCCTCTCCTCTCCTCTCCCTTCCCTCCCTTCTCCTCCCCTCCCTCTCTCCCCTCCCTTCCCTCCTCTCCCTTACCTTCTCCTCCCCTCTCCCCTCTCTCCTCTCTGCCCTCTCCTCTCATCTCTCCTCTCTCCCCTCTCCTCTCCTCTCCTCTCCTCTCCTCTCCTCTCCTCTCCTCTCCTCTCATCTCATCTCTCCTCTCTCCCCTCTCCTCACCTCTCCTCTCCTCTCCTCTCTCCTCTCTCCCCTCTCCTCTCTCCTCTCCTCTCCTCCTCTCTCCCCTCTCCTCTCCTCTCCTCTCTCCTCTCCTCTCCTCTCTCCTCTCTCCTCTCTCCTCTCTCCTCTCTCCTCTCCTCCTCTCTCCCCTCTCCTCTCTCTAGATGGCTCCTACGATGCCCCAGGGGGCCAGAGACAGACCCATTGCCGGTCCTGTCTAGGTAAATTATCAGGTTACTCTGGTCTGTACACAGTCCGCTCCCCTCAGAACCGCTGTGATGCCTGTGTCCACCTGGGAAACCTCTACGACATCAGTGAAGACCAGCTGCAGTACCAGACCTATTCACAGGCACACGCACACTCCCCAAACGCACACTCTCCACACGCACACTCCCCACACGCACACTCTCCACACGCACACTCTCCACACGCACACTCTCCACACGCACACTCCCCACACGCACACACACACACCCAGCACACACACCCTCACTCTGGCGGGGACATGTTCACCCACTACCTGCCTCAGAGCGAGCTGGGTCTGGTGGGCGAGGGTGATGGGTTGGTGAGTCACTACCTCCCCCCTGCCGGAACCTCCCCCCCAGGATCTCACCTCTCCACCCAGCTCAGCCGACAGCCCTCCTACGAGAACGTCCCTGAGAAGCAGCAGCAGCAGCAGCGTCGGGGGGGCGGCAGGGAGGCAGAGCGGCAGCAGAGTCAGTTCAGAGGGTTCAGTCTTCCAGACAGGGACAACAGCAGAGATAACAACAGCTTTGGTCTCCTGGAGGATAGTCCCTATGCTAACGTCCTCACCATGCGCTCTGACCGACCCTACTCCTCCTCCCCCCTCAACCACTCTCTGGACCCCGTCCTGCCCCTCCCCCTGCCCCTCCCCCGCCGCTCCAAGTCCCTGTACCCCGACCGGCCCTCCCATAACCCCTTCCTGCAGGGCGGAGGGGGGACGGGGCAGCGAGGAGAGAACAGCCTGGCCGCAGCACAGCGCCTGGCACATGGCCGCTCCGCCACCGACCTCTACAAACAACTAGTCCCCCTGGCGATGACGCTCGGCAACCACCACGGGCATCCCCACGCTAACCACCAGGAGTTCTTCTACCCCGTGGCCTCAGAGACGGCCGTGATGTCGTACGTGATGGCTCCGCCCGCCGTTGCGGCCCAGCAGCCAATCGGCTACGTGACGGCTCCCCGGGCCTCCAGCGCCGGTGGAAACAGGCCACGCCTCTACCGACGCATGCCCAGCATCGAGTCCGATGTCTGAGACACACACACACACGGGAGAGAGATTGTGTGTGCTGGTGTTAGGGACAAATCTGACTTAACAAACACACACACACACAGCTGAACAGAACAGTCCTAGTCCTCAGTGTTTTCTATGAGGAGTTAAACCTCCTTCATAAACCACTAATACTATACAACCTATAAACAGGTGGTCTACCACTGACTTTACAGGAGAGGAGAGGAGAGGAGAGGAGAGGAGAGGAGAGGAGAGGAGAGGAGAGGAGAGGAGGGGAGGGGAGGAGAGGAGAGGAGAAGGGAGGGGAGAGGAGAGGAGAGGAGAGGAGAGGAGAGGAGAGGAGAGGAGAGGAGAGGAGAGGAGGGGAGGGGAGAGGAGAGGAGAGGAGAGGAGAGGAGAGGAGAGGAGAGGAGGGGAGGGGAGGGGAAGGGAGAGGAGAGGAGAGGAGAGGAGAGGAGAGGAGAGGAGAGGAGGGGAGGAGAAAGGAGAGGAGAGGAGAGGAGAGGAGAGGTTGTACAGGAAAAGAGCTGAACCATACACAGAGACTGATGGACTCATAGACTGCTCTGTGTACCCTGGGACTGGGTAGGATGTTCATCTGGATGACCTCTAACTTCTGATCCCTCCTCTCCTCTGACACAGCTGGGCTCTAAACCCGCTCTTTGGTTATTTTGAGAGAGAGAGATCCTCTCCCCCCTCTCTCTCTCTCTTCCAGGGATAACCCCCAGCTCTCCCCCCTCTCTACCAGGGATAACCCCAGCTCTCCCCCATCTCTACCAAGGATAACCCCCAGCTCTCCCCTCTCTCTTCCAGGGATAACCCCCAGCTCTCCCCTCTCTCTTCCAGGGATAACCCCCAGCTCTCCCCTCTCTCTTCCAGGGATAACCCCCAGCTCCCCCCTCTCTCTACCAGAGATAACCCCCAGCTCCCCCCTCTCTCTACCAGGGATAACCCCCAGCTCCCCCCTCTCTCTTCCAGGGATAACCCCCAGCTCCCCCCTCTCTCTTCCAGGGATAACCCCTACCTAACACATATTGCACTAGGACTGATGGCTCTCTAGTCGTCACACTAGCAGTTAGCTAGCCAGAGGGCTGAGATTAGATAGAATCCCCAATCAGGGTTTACTTCTATAGCCCATACAGCTGGAATGAACAGAACACACAGCCAGACAATGGTATCGCCATGGAGACACAACTGTGATGATCCATCCCACATTCCACGTGAATGGGCTCAGAACACGGAATGGTGATGAGTGTTCTAATCGTTCTAGTTCTACGGCGTTAGCACCCTAAAACCCCCCTCCCTCCCTAACACATGACCTTGCATGCTTCCTAACCACTCTTCTACAGAGTAAACAGACACACACACACAGAGACACCATGACGTTGTTGTACAGGTCTGTATTGAGACTGACGCTATGAGGTCGTGTCTTCTAGCTGTTCTTCACTTTGTAGGATATTTTATACTCTGCTACCCTGACACGTGACCAAAAATTATTTTCTACAACTGAACACGGTTACGTAACACACACACACACATCACACACACACTGTCTCCAGGGGATGGCAGTACAGTGTGTGTGTGTGTGTGTGTGTTGTAACTGAGAATCTGTATTGATTTTAAACACAGGGATTAAGAGGGAGGAGAGATGCTGTCTTTACCCCATTAGATCAGCTAGTCATCCTGACACACACACTACACACACTAGACATGTACACACACACACACACTACACACACTAGACATGTACACACACACACACTACACGTGTACACACACACACACACACACACTACACGTGTACACACACACACTACACACACTAGACATGTACACACACACACACACATTAGACATGTACACACACACACACTACACACACTAGACATGCACACACACACACACACACACTAGACATGTACACACACACACACACTAGACATGTACACACACACACACACACACTAGACATGTACACACACACACACATTAGACATGTACACACACACTAGACATGTACACACACACACACACACATTAGACATGTACACACACACACACTACACACACTAGACATGCACACACACACACACACACACTAGACATGTACACACACACACACACACACATTAGACATTTACACACACACACACTACACACACTAGACATGCACACACACACACACACACACACTAGACATGTACACACACACACACACACACACACTACATCATTGCCTGTAAAGTAAAACAGTTTGAAGCCAAACTGGACCTTTTAACTGCGCTGGTGAAACAGCCCTTCTTTTAAACAGATTTGGTGATGATGATGATAGTGGTGATGATGATGATGATGATGATGATGATGGTGATGATGATGGTGATGATGATGATGATGATGATGATGATGATGATGATGATGATGGTGATGATGATGGTGATGATGCTGATAATAGTGGTGATGATGATGATGATGATGATGATGATAATAGTGATGATGATGATGGTGATGATGATGATGATGATGGTGATGATGATGATAGTGATGATGATGATGGTGATGATGATGATGATGGTGATGATGATGATGGTGATGATGATGGTGATGATGCTGATAATAGTGGTGATGATGATGATGATGATGATGATAATAGTGATGATGATGATGGTGATGATGATGATGATGATGGTGATGATGATGATAGTGATGATGATGATGGTGATGATGATGATGATGATGATGATGATGATGGTGATGATGATGATGATGGTGATGATGATGATGATGATGATGATGATGATGATGATGATGATGATGATGATGATGATGGTGATGATGCTCTTATGCACAATATCAGGTTGCAATATCATATAATAATATCTGTACAGAGAAATGAATTGATGATTCTGATTTTAAATGTTTTATTTATTTCCTGGTTATTTTGTTTGGTTTGTAATAATTAACGGTAATGATTCTAGATGTACGACTCCTCGGGGGTTTTTAATCCTTCTGTCTCTAAAGGCATGTAATGTTGTGTCTCTGCAGCCGTCGATTGATTACTTGACTGGTTGATTAATTTGATTGGTTGATTGATCAGTTCTGTTAGTCAGCTGATAGGTTGATCTGCAACAACAACACTGTATATAAAATACACAAAGAGACAATAAATAATGTCATATTTTTACTTTGCTATTTGACCTAAGATGACTGTATGACCCTAACCCCTACACCCTAACCCCTACACCCTACACCCTAACCCCTACACCCTAACCCCTACACCCTAACCCCTACACCCTAACCCCTACACCCTAAACCCTACACCCTAACCCCTACACCCTAACCCCTACACCCTAACCCCTATACCCTAACCCCTACACCCTAACCCCTATACCCTAACCCCTACACCCTAACCCCTACACCCTACACCCTAACCCCTACACCCTAACCCCTACACCCTAACCCCTACACCCTAACCCCTACACCCTAAACCCTACACCCTAACCCCTACACCCTAACCCCTACACCCTAACCCCTATACCCTAACCCCTACACCCTAACCCCTACACCCTACACCCTAGCCCCTACACCCTAACCCCTACACCCTAGCCCCTACACCCTAACCCCTACACCCTACACCCTAGCCCCTACACCCTAACCCCTACACCCTAACCCCTACACCCTAACCCCTACACCCTAACCCCTATACCCTAACCCCTACACCCTAACCCCTACACCCTAACCCCTACACCCTAACCCCTACACCCTAACCCCTACACCCTAACCCCTACACCCTAAACCCTACACCCTAACCCCTACACCCTAACCCCTATACCCTAACCCCTACACCCTAGCCCCTACACCCTAACCCCTACACCCTACACCCAAACCCCTACACCCTAACCCCTACACCCTACACCCTAGCCCCTACACCCTAACCCCGACACCCTAAACCCTAACCCCAACACCCTAACCCCTACACCCTAACCCCTACACCCTAACCCCTATACCCTAACCCCTACACCCTAACCCCTACACCCTAAACCCTACACCCAAAACCTACACCCTAACCCCTATACCCTAGCCCCTACACCCTAACCCCTACACCCTAACCCCTATACCCTAACCCCTACACCCTAACCCCTACACCCTACACCCTAACCCCTACACCCTAACCCCTACACCCTAACCCCTAACCCCTACACCCTAACCCCTACACCCTAACCCCAACACCCTAACCCCAACACCCTAACCCCTACACCCTAAACCCTACACCCTAACCCCTACACCCTAACCCCTACACCCTAACCCCTCACCCTAACCCCAACACCCTAACCCCAACACCCTAACCCCTACACCCTAACCCCTACACCCTACACCCTAACCCCTACACCCTAACCCCTAACCCCTACACCCTAACCCCTACACCCTAACCCCTACACCCTAACCCCAACACCCTAACCCCTACACCCTAACCCCTACACCCTAACCCCTATACCCTAACCCCTACACCCTAACCCCTACACCCTAACCCCTACACCCTAACCCCTACACCCTACACCCTAACCCCTACACCCTAACCCCTACACCCTAACCCCTACACCCTAACCCCTAACCCCTACACCCTAACCCCTACACCCTAACCCCTACACACTAGCCCCTACACCCTAACCCCTACACCCTAACCCCTACACCCTAACCCCTACACCCTAACCCCTACACCCTACCCCCTACACCCTAACCCCTACACCCTAACCCCTACACCCTAGCCCCTACACCCTAACCCCTACACCCTAACCCCTACACCCTAACCCCTACACCCTAACCCCTACACCCTACACCCTAACCCCTACACTCTAACCCCTACACCCTACACCCTAACCCCTAACCCCTACACCCTAACCCCTACACCCTAGCCCCTACACCCTACACCCTAGCCCCTACACCCTAACCCCTACACCCTAACCCCTACACCCTACACCCTAGCCCCTACACCCTAACCCCTACACCCTAGCCCCTACACCCTAGCCCCTACAGCCTAGCCCCTACACCCTAACCCCTACACCGTAGCCCCTACAACCTAACCCCTACACCCTAACCCCTACACCCTAGCCCCTACACCCTAACCCCTACACCCTAACCCCTACACCCTAACCCCTACACCCTAGCCCCTAAAGCCTAGCCCCTACACCCTAACCCCTACACCCTAACCCCTACACCCTACACCCTAACCCCTAGACCCTAACCCCTACACCCTACACCCTAACCCCTACACTCTAACCCCTACACCCTAGCCCCTACACCCTAACCCCTACACCCTAACCCCTACACCCTAACCCATACACCCTAGCCCCTAAAGCCTAGCCCCTACACCCTAACCCCTACACCCTAACCCCTACACCCTAACCCCTACACCCTAACCCTTACAACCTAACCCCTACACCCTAACCCCTACACCCTAACCCCTACACCCTAGCCCCTACACCCTAACCCCTACACCCTAGCCCCTACACCCTAACCCCTACACCCTATCCTCTACACCCTAGCCCCTACACCCTAGCCCCTACACCCTAGCCCCTACACCCTAACCCCTACACCCGACACCCTAGATGACTGTATGACCGATGTTAATATTCAGCTCCTCCATTTGTCTGTGTAACCCCTAGTCCCAACCCTACACCCTAGCCCCTACACCCTAGCCCCTACACCCTAGCCCCTAGTCCCAACCCTATACCCTACACCCTAGCCCCTACACTGTAGCCCCCTAGTCCCAACCCTACACCCTACACCCTAACCCCTACACCCTAGCCCCTAGTCCCAACCCTACACCCTAACTGTTTTCTGTGTACATGTTTCAGAACATGAATGTGTGTGTGTGTGTGTGTGTGTGTGTGTGTGTGTGTGTGTGTGTGTGTGTGTGTGTGTGTGTGTGTGTGTTGCAGGACACCAGCAACAACAGCACCACGAACACCAGCAACAACAACACCACGAACACCAGCAACAACAACACCACGAACACCAACAACAACAACACCACGAACACCAACAACAACAACACCACAAACACCAACAACAACAGCACCATGAACACCAACAACAACAACACCACGAACACCAACAACAACACAAACAAAAACCACCAACAACAGCACCACGAACACCAGCAACAACAGCACCACGAACACCAACAACAACAACACCACGAACACCGGCAACAACACAAACAAAAACCACCAACAACAGCACCACGAACACCAGCAACAACAACACCACGAACACCAACAACAACACAAACTAAAACCACCAACAACAGCACCACGAACACCAGCAACAACAACATCACGAACACCAGCAACAACACAAACGAAAACCACCAACAACAGCACCAGCAACAACAACACCACGAACACCAACAACACAAACAAAAACCACCAACAACAACACCAGCAACAACAACACCAACAACACCAACAACAGCACCAGCAACAACAACACCACCAACAACACCAACAACAGCACCAGCAACAACACCACCACCAGCAACAACAACACCACGAACACCAACAACAGCAACATTAACAACAACAATAATAACAACAGCAACAACAACACCAAAAACACCACCACCAGCAACAACAACACCACGAACACCAACAACAGCACCAACAACACCACCACCAGCAACAACAACACCACGAACACCAACAACACCATCAACAATAACATCACCATCAATAACAACAACACCAACAATAACAACACCAACAACAACAACAACACCCCCACTACCAACACCACCACCACCAATAACAACAACATCAACAACACCAATAACAACAACAATAACAATAACAACAACAACACCAACAACATCAACATCAATAACAACAGCAACACCAACAACACCAAAACCAACAACAACAACAATAACAACAACAACACCATCAATAACAATACCACCAACAACAACAACACCCCCACTACCAACACCACCACCAACAACAACAACAACATCAACAACACCAATAACAACACCACTACCAACAACAACACCAAAACCAACAACAACAACAACAACACCCCCACTACCAACAACACCAACACCAATAACAACAACACCACCAACAACAACAACAACAATAACAACAACACCACCAACAACACCAACACCAATAACAACAACACCACCAACAACAACAACAACAATAACAACAACAACAACACCAACAACAGCACCAGCAATAACAACACCACCAACAACAGCACCAGCAACAACAACACCGCCAACAACACCAACACCAATAACAGCACCACCACCAACAACAACAAGAACATCAACACCACCAACAACAGCACCAGTAACAACAACACCACCAACAACACCAACACCAATAACAACACCAACAACAACATCAACACCACCACCAACAACACCAAAACCAACAACAACAACACCCCCACTACCAACAACAACACCAACAACACCAACAACACCAAAACCAACACCAACAATAACAACAACACCAACAACAGCACCAGCAACAACAACACCAACAACAATAATAACAACAACACCACTAACAACACCACCAAAAATAACAACACCACCAAAACCAACAACAACAATAACAACACCAACAACAACACCAACAACACCACTAGCAACAACACCACCAACAATAACCACACCAGCAACAACAACAACACCAACAACACCAACAACAATAATAACAACAACACCACCAACAACAACAGCACCAACATTAACAACACCACTAACAACAACACCACCAACAATAACATCACCATCAATAACAACACCACCAAAACCAACAACAACAATAACA